>NC_091469.1:91993052-92160552 GCF_036971445.1 Narcine bancroftii
GCAGAATTTTAACTATCTAAAATGGTTCAGTTGTTATTATTTTGCAGGTTAAACTGAATCAACAAATTAAAACCAAACCCAATTCAGTACACACAGTTCCACTTTAACCAGGGGAAAAGTAATTGTGGGAAACAATTTAGCAATTTGAATATTGTGTTGAGCCTCTTTGATGACCACATGACAATACATTTACCACATAACACAAATAGAAGGCTCGGTAAATCCAGAAAATTAAAGGGGAAAGGAAAGACCGAATCCATTAGGGAAGTCAATGTGCAGCACAGCCTATAGGTTTGGAGGAGTGCTTCATTCAGGTGGAACAAACATTCTGCGTGCTTCAAGACAGGACTGCTTTGAGGCCATGGACTGGAGCTGTTTTAGGGAGGCAGTCACCATACAGAACATGTAATATAACACAAAATTGCCTTTTGCCTGCCATAAAGCTGGCAAGAGTTGCATTGGTGTTACCCAGTGCCCCTAACATTAAGAGAGAAAGAGACGTGTTTCGCGTTAATGCAACACACTTACAGTGCCAGAAACGCGGGTCCAAATCCAGCGACATCTGTCAGGAGTTTTTACACTCTTCAATTGTCTGTGTGGGCTTCCTCTGGGTGTGCCAGTTTCCTCACACCCTTCAAAATGTACTGGGGTTGTTGGGTAATTGGTGGCAAGGTCTCGAGGGCCAGAAGGGTCTGTGCTCAACATTTAAATTGAAAAAAATTTTAAAACTAAAACGAGTTTCTTCTGGTTTATTTTCTCTTTTGGTTTATTTATTTTATTTATTGCTCCTTTTTAATTTAACTTTATGTAAACTATAATGGTCATTTGTTTTATTTATAAAGTGCCTGTTGAGTTGCAGCAAGTAAGAATTTTGGTGCCTAGGTACATTGTACAATTTATATGACACAAGCTCATTATCAGATTATTTGTTTTCACCGTGTGGTCAATAAATTGGGAAGCATAGTACTTGCTTCATTTAATTTTATTACTTTCATGAACTCAGAAAGTGCAGGCCACTAAGAACTTGAGGTGGAAAATTGCCTTATTTTTCAGCAAGGATATCTTTCAGCTTGCTATACACAAAATATGATTAGATGTGTGTGCTTTTTGGTTATCAGCAATTTCAATTTAAACTGGTTATGGGAATACAATTGCAATACCTTATTGGTTAACCATGTAATGTGTTAGACTTCATTATAGATTCCTGACCAGCACTTTGCAGTAGAGTTTTGCAGTATTGCTAGCATGCAGCATTCTTTGAAATGAAGTGAAACATCCCTTCAAGCAAATTTCAATTATTATGTCAGTTTCTTGTGTTACAGATAAGGTACCATAATGTTAATTCGTTGAGGTCCTAATTATTAATCTTTTTTTTTCACCACATATAACTTATTCATTCACCCATGGTTCTAATTCCCCAGAGAAATGTATGATTTTTTTTTAATCTGGAAAGTTCACTCTGCACGTTATTTTATTTTGCAAAATCACTTTTCTTCACAATGGGTTTTTTGCTCAGGAAGTTACCATATGACAGGTGCTCCCTGAGGGAATAGTGAAGAATGGATGAATCATGATCCAGAAAAAGGGAGTAGAACATAGACTTAAACAAGTCAAAAGTTTATGGAGATGTTGGGAAAGAGGGGTGCGGGGCTTATTTCAGAGCCTCCCGTGGCGTCCTTTATTTGCCAACTTGCCTTGAACCAGGATGACATCAATAATCTTGGGTTTCACTATTTAAAAACCTACATCACACGAACTTTGACTTCAGCCCATTAACAACTCTGTCTTCAAGTAATCTTAATAAAAAAAATACCTTAAAATGGCTATAACCAAAAAGGTTACATTAAATTTAATTCTGTTTGATGCCAAAGGCATATCCAAGGCATTAATCATAAATTTCCACTTGAGAAGAATAGAATTTTATCCTTGTTTAAGCATATATTCAATCCCTTTAATTATTTTGGGTTTCTTCCCCTATCACAAAGACATTCTGGTTGGTTGGTTAGATAGGTACTACAAATTTCTTCAAGTCTTGGTGCATGATCAGAGAATCAAAGGGAGTTTATGAGCACCTGAGACAAAAATAAGACTGGAAAATGTGTGGGAATGGAATTGATATGAATTATCTGAGACCATCATTAATGCAATGGGCTGAATAGCCTCCTTCTATATCACAAGGAAACGTTGAGTGGGAAAAAGTATTTTGTTTCCCAAATTCTGTAGTTTATATTATATTTCTTCATTTTATTCTCTTTCCCACATTGTTTTTCCCCGTGTATGTGTCATATCATCTTTGTGTGCATTTCCTCGGGTTATCTACACAGCTTCTTTCTGCTGGAGCTAAATCTTTGGCACTTGGCTGGGGACTGAGCCATCGGACAGCAATGAAGCCAAGCCATCTCTCACCCTTAACAGCATTCACTCTTTCCACCAGGGGGCACCGGATATCAAGTTAGCACTTTTATAACAAATGAGTGAAAATCTCTGAGCATCTCGATTGGAAGCCAGATACATTTTATAGACTCTGGTGGTTGTTCAATGAGGGCCAAGACTCCTAAATTCAATTCAAATATTGCTTTAAACACCAACATCCCAGGATAAAATCAAAATACTGCATTATTTTTGGACAAAAGATAGTGAATTAAATTTTCCATTCGATAATTAACAAATAAAAATAGAGGGAGAGGTCGCCCATTCTGCCCCTCACACAATGTTGCTCACATCTAAATGGTGCATTCTATGACAAGCTCTGCATCCGCTGACTCCCTTGAAATCCAAAATCTATCAATGCTCAAGGCCTGAAATTCCATAACCATTTTGAGCAGAACATTTCAGACTGATTTCTGATTGTGCACTTTTAAACTCTGGTACTAGAGGGTAAATATCACAGTGACCTTGCCAACACATTGTCATCTGAATTACTTTAACTGTCAATAATTATCGTCTATATTTTATATTTTTATCTCTTTACATTCAGTCATTTGCTGAAAAGAATTGTAATTTTTTTTGTTCAAATATACTTGTTTGCCTGCAGCAAGGCAACATTTTGGTGCCAATGTACCTATGCATGTTTCTGACAATAAACTCATTTTCATTGACAATATGATATTATCCAATCTCTTCACTCCTTGTTCATTTAAACTCCAGAGAGTATCCAACTCGATGGCTCATAAACTCTTCATTCCACAATTTGGTGAATGTTTACTGCATGGTCTTTATCACAAGTGTCTGTCCGAAGCCTCAACTCCTCCTTTTATTTCAATTCTCTGATCTCTCAAAAGTGTAACCTTTTCCTCTTTAAACACCTCCAATGATCTTATGTCCAGAACCCACTGGGGTTGAAGTTGTGCTGCTTGCCCATCGGAGCACCCAACACCTCAAACGTAATTTTCCCCACCCATTGGAGCCCCTGACATCTTGAACCGATTTCCCACATGATCCCTGCTGCCCACCCATTGGGTCTCCCATCACCTCGAACGTGGACTTAACAGCTGGTCCCCATCAATGTCACAATTGATCGTGCAAACTCTTAATATCTAGTGGCTTCAGAGTCCAAAGATGCTGAAAACCTGGAGCAACACACCAGATGTTAGAGGAACTCAACAGGTCAGGCAGCATCTGTAGAATGCAATTCAGACTGCAGCACATCATCAGGTCATCAGGCTGAAATGCTTATTCTCTGTTGTCTTCCATGGATGCTGCCTGACCTACTGAGTTTTCCAGCATTTTGTGTGATGCTCAAATGCTTGCTTTAAGTCCAGTCATTTGATGGTTAAGCTATTTCTAGTTTACATTCTTTTTGGTCTACTATCAAGTTCTTGGGGTGAAAATCTCCATTTACTCCCCGTTATTGTGTATAAGTGTGGACTGAGACAAGGCAGGCTTAACACAGACAGCCCTTCATTCCTCTAAACCCACTGCACACCAACACGCAGAATGTGGCAGGAATACAAAACAGAATTATCACTTATAATTAGGCAAACCACTGGAATAAGGAAGGTTGAAAAAAGACATGGCAAAGGACATCAGATCTGGGTTTTAACCCCAAGTGATGACTGTTTTACCCTGTCTATTTATTAATGTAAAAATAAACTATTCAAAGCAAATATGGAAAATGCCATCATATAAACATTTTGTCATTTATGAAGTATGCCTTGATAATATTTAACTTAACAAGTTAGGAAAAACAAATTGTGAGAAGGCTAATTGGCAGAAGGCTGTATTATCATTCATTTTTTTCATCACCCAAATCTGTTTCATTATGCGACAAGTGAATTGTAAATTGTGTTTCATTTCCAGCATGTGATTCATCAAACTGTAGATTAAATCAGCATTTTCCTGATCCCTCATCCAAAAAAACAGTGCACACTAAATGAAAATTGCTGTTCTACAATGTTTCATTTAAAGCTGAGGATTCCAGTTAAAAAAAATCACAACTCCTATTTGCACTCAATTTTTTTCATGCCATGGGGAAGGACTTCAAGAACAACAGGTCTGGGCTCATGAATGACAGTGTTTTTAAGGAGAAATCACGCTGTTGAAGAGTTACAGCACAGCAGGCAGAATATTGGGGCTGTGTACTTTTGCAAGCTGCTGTGTAAGTTGAGATAGACTCCATGTGCGCTATTGGATGTGTGTCACTAACTTGAAGAATCCTGAACCCCACACACTAATGGCATTGTGAATAAAGCCTCTCCTTCCTCAGAAGTTTGTGGAGATTTGGTATGATATTGGACAGCTGGCAAATTTCTACAGATGTGTGGTGGAAAAATGTGCTGACCGCCTGAATCATAGTCTGATATGGGGCCACCAATATCCCCAAGTGGAAATCCCTCCAAAAGGAGTGGACACAGCTCAGGACATAACAGGTAAACCCTCTCCCCACTTTGAATATCTACAGAGAATGCTGCTGTCAGAGAGCAGCAATCATAAAGGATCCACATTGTGAGCACTGCTGCATGAATAATTCTGATGCAAAGTCCACAGACTCTACAACAGGCTTTAATTAGCTTAAACTTCTACACATTAGGTCTCAGTACACACCTGACTCCATGTGACTGACTGTTCCCAAAGGGGCCAGCTTGAGCCTTTATAAAGGCCAGTGATTCACAGCAGGCAGGTGGGGCTAGCCTTCCAGGTTGTCTACCTGCAGGTACTGAGGTTTCCCCTGCTCTAAGCTGGTAGGAGTGCAGCCAGTGGAATGGTGGTATCACCAGGCACACCACCTAGCACACATTCTGCTCTCACTGCTGCCATCAAGAAAGAGGTACAGATGCCACATGACTCATACCACCAGGTTCAGGATCAGCTGCTACTCCTCCACCATCAGACTCCTCAACAATAAACTCAATCAGGGTCTCAATTAAATACTCTTAATTTTGCACGTTATTGATTTTCTTTTCTCTCTATTTCACGTTTGTATACATTTGTTTATTTGTTTACATATGTACATTGAGTAGAGGTTTTTTTCATGCAATCCCAATAAATGGTAATTCTGCCTCACCCACAGGGAAAAAAAGAATCTCAGGATTGCATGTATTGTCATGAATCTACTCTGACAATAAATCTAAAATTTGCCATGTTTGTCAACAGCATTGAGGAAGAATACAGGAGTGAGACAGATCAGCTCGTTGAGTGGTACCAGAATAAAAAACAACTTTCATTGAACATTAGCAAAACCAAGGAGATGATTATGGACTTCAGAAGGAAATCAGGAGAACACGACCAGTCCTCATCAAGGAGTCAGCAATGGAGAGGGTCAGGAACTTCAAATTCATGGGTATCAACATTTCTAAGGATCTATCCTGAGCCTCCATGTCGATCCAATCACAAAGAAGGCTCACCAGTGTCTTTAATTTGGGAGGTGTTTGAGGAAATTCAGTATGACACCTAAGACTCAGCAAAACTTCTACAGGTGTGCATTCTGGTTGGTTGGATCACTGCCTAGCATGGAAGTGGCAACGCTCAGGACAAGAGAAAAAAAAATCTTGTTAACTCACCCTGCGGCATCACAAGCACTAATCTGCACTCCATCGAGGACATCATGGGGCGGCATGGTTGGTGTAGTAGATAGCGTAACACCTTAACAGCATCAGTGATCAAGAGCGGGATTAAAATCCAACACTGTCTGTTAAGAGTTTGTACCTTCTCCCTGTGTCTGCGTGGGCTTTCCCTGGGGACTCCGGTTTCCTCCTACCATTGGAAACGTACCTGGGATATATGTTAATTAGGTGTAAATTAGGCAACATGGACTTGTGGGCTGAATAGCCTGTTATTATGCTGTATCTCTAAATTTAAATTTAAATGTAAAATCTGCAAGAGGTAGTCTCTATCCTCAAGGACCCTCAGACCTAGCTCATGCCTTCTTCACTCTGCTACCAGAGAGAAAAAGGTACAGGAGCCTGAAACTGAGCAATGAGCAGCACAAGGCCATCAGATTTCACAATAAACATTGAACCATAGACATTATCTTACTTGGTCTTTTTTTTTTCTTTTTCTTGCACTATAAGAACCATGGAGTTAAGGAGATGTTTGAAAGATACATTGAATGTAAGACGAATCTTAAGAGAGGAATTAGGAAAGCTAAAAGAAGGTACGAGAAAACTATGGCAAGCAGGGTGAAAACTAATCCAAATTGGATTAGTAAATATGCAGACGATACTAAGATAGGTGGAATAGTGGATAATGAAGAAGGTTTTCAAGGATTGCAGAGGGATTTGGGCTGCTTAGAAAAGTGGGCTGAAAAATGGCAGATGGAATTTAATGCTGATAAGTGTGAGGTGCTTCATTTTGGTAAGAAGAATCAGAATAGGACATACGTGGTAAATGGGAGAGCATTGAGGAATACAGAAGAGCAGAAAGATTTAGGAGTAACGGTACGTCGTTCCCTGAAGGTAGAAACTCACGTGAATAGGATGGTGAAGAAGGCTTTTAGTATGCTGGCCTTTATCAATCATTGCATGGAATATAGGAGTTGGGAGGTGATGTTGAGATTGTATAAGACGTTGGTGCGGCCTAATTTGGAGTTCTGTGTGCAGTTCTGGTCGCCTAATTATAGGAAAGATATAAACAGAGTAGAGAGAGTGCAGAGAAGGTTTACCAGAATGTTACCTGGGTTTAAGCATCTAGAGTATAGGGAGAGATTGGACAGATTAGGTCTTTATTCTTTGGAGCGTAGAAGGTTGAGAGGGGATTTGATAGAAGTATTTAAGATTATGAAAGGGATAGACAGAGTGGATGTGGATAGACTATTTCCGTTAAGAGGAGGAAAGATTAAAACAAGAATTAAGGGGCAGAGGTTTAGAGGTAACATGAGGGGGAACTTCTTTACTCAGACAGTGATAGCCGTGTGGAATGATCTTCCGGGAGAAATAGTGGCGGCGGAGTCAATTGTATTATTTAAGAAAAGGTTGGACAGGTCTATGGATGAGAAGAAGATGGAGGGTTATGGGCATTGTGCAGGGAGGTGGGACTAGAAAGGGGTGTTTGGTTCGGTGTGGACTAGAAGGGCCTAATGGCCTGTTTCCGTGCTGTAATTGTTATGTTATTATGTTATGTTATTTTTATTGCTTTTGTAACGAGGTGTATATGAAGGTTTGCACTGTGATGCTGCCACAAAAAAACAACTTTTGAGACACGTTCATGATAATAAATTCTGATTCTGATTCTGAAATCTTTTCGTGAAAAGAGGACATGTCTGGAAAATGATTGTTTGACTCCTGAGATCTCCTCATTTTTCTGGGCAAGTGAAAGACACTAATTGCTCCAAATGATTACAATCACTGTAAGAGCCAAAGGCTCATTGTTTACCATTGTCAGGTTTGGCTATGGCGCCGGTACCTTCCAGTGCGCATGTGCTATGGATTGAGAGTTGGTGCCTGTGCGGGTGTTGCGCACGATTTGGGCAGTTAGCCCACATTATTTACAATGATGGAATAGACGGTGGGTGAGTGAGGGTCTGATATTTTCTCTTGACCATTTCTGAGGAGATTGAAAACCCCATAATTGAGGGAATTGAATGTTACATACAGAACAGACTGCCATTACCAAGTTTAAGAATGTTACCTAGGATGTCATGAGTCCTTTTCTGTTAATTAATAATCCATTTTAAAATTCATCTGGACTTCATTGTGAATTCCTCGAATGCGGCTTTTTTTTAAAAGGATAGAAATCACTTCAATCAATTTTACCAAGACAAGCTAGCTATGGAATTACAAAAGAAATAATTTGTGTCACTGTTAAGCATTATATGGAAGATTACACGTTTAAAAAAAGATTGATAAGCTTAGTTAATTCATGGGGCAATTTTTACTTGAAATTGGTTCATTTTTGCAGTGTAAATCCCATTAAGTATAATTTTTTTACTGATGGCAGAGAATATAAAAGAACATTTATTGTGAAATTTTGCAAATACATTAACTGCAAATAAATACTTCTTACGGGAAAGAATGATCAACATTTGTACAGTGCTTTCATGATCTCAAGACAGCTCAAAACATTTTACAAAGTACTTCAGATGTGTTGCAATGTGGGAAACAGCACAAAATTAGTGCACCGTAGGATTCCACAAAACAGTATTAAAATGACCAGACAATCTACTTTAACAAGGATAATGGTTATGGCATTGCACTGACAGTCAGAGTTTTAGAACACTGACAGAGTTCAAGTGTCACCATGGCAACAGAATTTAAATTCAAGTTACAAAGTAAATATGAATTTTTTAAAAATCTCAATGGCAATAATCATGAAATACAAGATTGCCACAAAGTTAATTTGATTCAGTAACATCCTTTACACAGCATACCCTCCATTTGACTCAACTCCGCCAAACTCATTGACTCTGAACAATCTGCTGCATTCAGCTCTAAGAGAAATAAGAAATCAATCCAGGTGTGCCTCGAGATGTTCACAATAAAATGATTAAAATCAAATAATGAGTAGAGCACCAATGGAATCCTTTAGTTGTGGTTCTAAATAATTAGAGTAAAGTTCTGTTAGGCCAACACCTTCAAAACATTAATGGTGCTGACTTTCAGGATTTCTGGACCAATGTTCAATGGAATTTCTATCATGCATCAACACATTTTTATCCCACTTTTATGTTATAGAAAAATAAATTAGCAGCATAATATATTTTCCAAACAATCAAGAGGGATTAAAGGGAGTGTGAGATTGAGACACCCACCCCCAACATAAGTTAAATAAGAGAATGGGAAACAGAGGTCCAAAGATGTTAAAAGGATTGTGGGAACAAGGACACAATGATTTTAAAGGGAGCTTGGAATTGTGGCCCACGTCATTTTAAAGGTGCTTATAAATATGGTCCTGGTGAGTTTAAAGCGTGCTAGGAAATGTGGTCCTGGTGAATTTAGAGCAGTGGTTTTCAAACTGCCCCCCTAAACTCACATTCCACCTTAAGCCATCCCTATGCCATAAGTGCTCTGTGATTAGTAAGGGATGGCTTAAGGTGGTATGTGATTGGTGAGGAAAGGTTGAGAACCTTTTGTCTCGACCCAATATTTTGCTTGAGAAAAATTGTCATTGGTCCATTGGTCCATTTCTTTTGGAGTTATGAAACTGTGCATATCATGAGTCAATTAGATACAATTAAAACAGTGGTTTTCAAACCACTCAAATACCACCTTAAGCCATCCCTCACTAATCACAGATTAGTGGAATGTGATTTTAGGGGACAGTTTGAAAACCACTGATTTAGAGGGTGGTCAGTGATGTGGTTCTGGAGAGTTTAAATGAAGCATTGGAAACAACTATGGAAAGCTTTTGGGAGTATGGCAAAGGGGCCCTAATGAGTTTAAAAGTATGGTAACTGCCATTTAGTGAATTTTCAGGAATCATACACAGGAAAGGGACTAGATGAAATACTGAATCAATAGACAATAGACAATAGACAATAGACAATAGGAGCTGGAGTAGGCCATTTGGCCCGTCGGGCCAGCACCGCCATTTTAGGATTTGGGAATATATTATTTTACTTTCCATGATATTGTGATATTTCTTTTAATGTAATAAAGAAACTTGGGTTATTTTAAAACAACAATACTTTATTAGCTAAATAACTCTCTCATGAGAGTGTGAAGGCATCTATCTTGAATCTAACTGAGCTGCAACAAACTAGTCTCTGCCTCCCTCTAGTGGTCAGGAGAATCACTAGCATTCCTTTTCCTTGAGATGCTTACTGTAAAAATAAGACACACTAATACAGTATTCATTCAATTTAAAGTTCAACACAAACATAAACACAACATCAGCAGCACCAACTTTATATTCAGTCTGTCAGGTGCTTTGATAATGCATGTGTATCTTCTTAACACAGGTGCTTGATTAAGTTCTGCTGGTCCACTCCTGTCTAGCACTAGTAGTCTTTCCTCTGTTACTGTGCAGGCTGAATCTTATGCATCCCTCTGTCCCTGCGGTGTCTCTTGCATTTTCAGCAGGCTTTTTTGATTCTTCCTCAGTATTTGGACCATCTTCTGTTCTGGAGGATTTACTTCCTCCAGAAAAGTAGCCTTTTATGTCCCAAATGTTGGAATCTCTAATTCTCACTGTGTCATGTTCTGCCTGTGGCCCTAAGCTTTCTTGCTGATGTCATAGTTTGCTTTCTGTCTCAGTTGAAGACACTTTTTTTTTCCCATTTGACATCTTTGAATTCTCTATTCTTGTTTGGGTCTGAATAATAAGGAAGTGTGGTGCATAGTCTACATCTCATCAGAGGCACAGCGGTTGACATGCCATGTTCAATTGGTGAACTTCTGTAAATCACTAGAGCTAGATATGGGTCTGAGCCACTGTCTAGTGCAGTGGTTCTCAACATTTGTCTTTCCACTCACATATCACTTTAAGTAGTTCCTATGCCAAAAGTGCTCTGTGATTAGTAAGGGATTGCTTAAGGTGGAATGTGAGTGGGAAGGGATGGTTGAAAATCACTGCTCCAGACCTAATTGTTACTGAAATATTTTGCTTGATAACTAATTGTCGTTGGCCCATTTCCTTTGGAGTTATGAAACCATGCACATAACAAGTCAATGTGGTACAATTAAAACAGTGGTTTTTCGAACTTTTTCCCACCCAGATACCACCTTAAGCAATCCCTTACTAATCACAGAGCCCCTATGGCAGAGGGAATACTTAAAGTGGTATATGAGTGGAAAGAAAAAGGTTGAGAACCACTGGTCTAGTGTTTTTTTGACCAACTGTTTAGCTACGTGAACTCCTTTCTCAGCTTTACCATTTGACTGTGGATGCAGAGGACTTGAAGTCACATGTCAAAAATCATACTCTTCTGCAAAATGCTTCTGCAATAGCACCGTCTATTGCCACTGTAGACAATTTGAGGAATTTCATGTCTTGCAAAGATCAATTTCATATATTAAATCACACAAGCAGCTGACATGTTATGAAGCAACACAATCTCCAGATAGTTCGATAGATAGTCAATAACCAGCAAGTAATTATTTCCATTCAGGTGGAACAGATCAGTCCCAATTTTCTGCAACAGTTCCGCTGGTAAGTCTGTTATTATCATGGGTTCCTTTGTATGCTTTGCGAGGTGTTTCAAACAGGTCTAACAGCCTGAAGCCATCCTGTCAATGTCCAAATTTATCCCTGGCCAATAAACAGCATTTCTGGCCCTCCTCTTGCATTTTTCATTCCAAGGTTCCCCACTTTACAGCATCTCTTGTGGTAGTGATTGAGGAATGATAATTCTGCTCTGTCTGAGTAGAAGCCTATTGACTACATTCAGCTCTGCTCTGTTGTTGTAGTATGGCTGACATTTACCTCTAGCCTATCCTTCAGTAAGATTCATAATGACTTTCTGTAGAACTGTGTGTTTTTTTTTTCAGCTGTGATCTGTTTGATTTCACGTCAGACACAGGAAGAAATTCAGTATTGAGATGCACGTGGAGATTCACATCTGTCTCTGTGGAACTCTCGTTGGGTGTTTCACTCTGCATTATTGCCCTGGATAATAAGTTTCCCTGCTATGTACACCAATTCAACATCATAACATTATAGCTTCATCACAGTCTTTGGATTCTTGGCAGCATTTCATTGAGATTTTTTTTTAATTATTGCTATTAATGTTGATAGACCATATACATAGCTGTGGAATTTCTCCAGTCCATAGACCAGACTGAGACACTCTTTCTAGATCTGTGCATATTGACATTCAGATGTAGTCATCATCCTTGATGCATATGCTACAGGCCTCCAATCTTTTCCTACACCCTGAAGTGTTACAGCACCTATTCAATTTTTTGAAGTGTCTTTAGATATTTTCATCCTTTTAGATGTGTAAAAGAACATCAAAACCACTGGATCTGTTGTTAGAATGGTCTGCAGTCATCCCCATTCTTCCTCATGGTTGTTGGTCCACTTGAATTCACATTTGTCCTGTAACAACTTCCTTAGGTACATTGTTTTGGAAGACAGGTTTGATATGAATTTATCAATGAAATTGATCATTTCCAGCACTCTCAAAATGCCTTTTTTTGTCAGTGTGTCTGGGCATCTCTGAAATTGCTTTCACCTTGCTCTTGTCTGGCTCCACACCTGCCTCCAACAGTTTATCTCCAAGAAAGGTGATTTCCTTCACACTGAACTGACATTTTTCTCTGTTCAATTTTAATCCATACTCCTGGATGCATTGCAACACTTTGATGAGCCTCTTGTTGTGTTGCTCTTTTGTGGATCCCCATAGGATCTTGTCATGTATGTTCAAACATACCCCATTTACGCCTTCTATGATGTGCTCCATTGTCCTGTAGAACACTTCTAAAACTGAGGAAATTCCAAAAGGCATCCTCAGACAGGAGTATTGGCCAAATGGTGTATTAAATGTACAGTATTTTATGTCATTTCATGCAGTTTTATTTGTCAGAAGCTCTGGGATGCATCCAATTTAGTGAAAAATTTTGCACCGGCCATCTCACTTTTAATTTCATCCCTGGTTGGAATCTGATAATGCTCTCTCTTTAAATAGGCATTCAGGTCTTTTGTGTTCATGGAGATGTGCAGGTCACTGTTCTTCATTTTGACACACACCATTTAATTCACCCATTCATTGGGCTCCTCCTCTATGACACCTAATGCCATCATTTGGTCAAGTTCTTGCTTGAGCTTTTCTTTTAGTTGCACTGGAACCCACCTCAGGGCATGAACTACTGGTTATGAGTCCCCTTTCAACTACATCTTATAGGTAAATGGTAGAACTCCAAACATTCTGAAGGTAGTATTACCTGACACCTTTACTCTTTACCTTGAATCTGCCTGGCAATTGATCCTGTATTTCCTCTATGCTCTTCCGCGCATTGTTGCTGCAATGTGATATACCCCTTTGACTAGGTTTAAGTTTTTACATGCTTTATCACCAAGCAGTGATTCATGTCCATTTGGGACTACTGTGAACTTGAGGTGGTGCTCATTATCTTTAACTTTCACCTCGAGTTTACATGATGGAATCCATTATTAAGGATGTAATAGCGGAGCATATGACTAGCAGAGAAGGGATCGGACGGAGTCAACATGGATTTACAAAAGGTAAATCGTGCTTGACAAATCTATTGGAATTCTTTGAGATGGTGATAGGTAAAATAGATGGGGGAGAGCCAGTGGATGTGGTGTACCTGGACTTCCAAAAGGCCTTCGATAAGGTCCCGCATAAACGACTGGCTTCCAAAATCAAGGCTCATGGGATTGGGGGCAAAGTATTGATGTGGATTGAGAACTGGCTGGCAGGTAGAAGACAGAGAGTTGGGATAAATGGCTCATTTTCTGAGTGGCAGGCGGTGACCAGTGGGGTACCACAGGGATCTGTACTGGGACCCCAGCTGTTCACAATTTACATTAATGATCTGGATGAGGGGATTGGATGTAATATCTCCAAATTTGCAGATGACACTAAGCTAGGAGGGGTTGTGTGCACGGAAGAGGGGGTCAGGAAGCTCCAGTGTGATTTGGATAAATTGAGGGACTGGGCAGATACATGGCAAATGCACTACAATGTGGATAAATGTGAGGTTATCCACTTTGGTAATACAAACCAGAGGGCAGATTACTATTTGAATGGCAATAGATTAAGAGTTGGGGAAGTGCAGAGAGACCCACGGGTACTTGTACATCAGTCTCTGAAGGCGAGCATGCAGGTACAGCAGGCGGTTAAAAAGGCAAATGATATGTTGGCCTTCATATTAAGAGGGTTTGAGTATAGGAACAAGGATACCTTACTGCAGCTGTACAGGGCCTTGGTGAGACCACACCTGGAGTATTGTGTGCAGTTTTGGTCACCTTATCTAAGGAAGGATGTTCTTGCAATGGAGGGAGTGCAGAGGCGATACACCAGGCTGATACCTGGAATGGCAGGAATGACTTATCAGGAAAGATTGCACAAATTTTAGAAGAGTTTAGAAGATTGAGAGGGGATCTCTTAGAGACATATAAAATTCTGGCAGGACTGGACAGAGTGGATGCAGATGGGATGTTTCCAATGATGGGAAAATCCAGAACCCGGGGCCATGGTTTGAGGATAATAGGCAAACCATTTAGGACCGAGATGAGGAGGAATTTCTTTACCCAGAGGGTGGTGAATCTGTGGAATTCATTGCCACAGAGGGCAGTGGAGGCAGGTTCATTAAATATATTTAAGAGGGAATTAGATATATTTCTTCAGTATAAGGGTATTAAAGGTTACGGAGAGAAGGCGGGGATGGGCTACTGAACTTTAGATCAGCCATGATCTCGTTGAATGGCAGAGCAGGCTCGAATGGTCGAATGACCTACTCCTGCTCCTATCTTCTATGTTTCTATGTACTTGTCATGTCGATGCTCTGTCCATTGTAGGCTTTGAGCTGTACAGAATTTGCATGGATGTATGGCTTTATCTTCATTGCCCTGATGTCAAGCTCATGGATTAAATTGATCTTTGTCCCTGTGTCCAGCTTGAAAAGAATATCTGTTCCATTTGTATGTGATTACATAGTCCACTTATCCTGCTCATCTCTGTTCACGCTTGTCTGTCAGGTTCAGTGTCTGTTGGTTTATAATCTACGTGTACTATCATGCCAAAAAAAGTGTATCACTGAGGGCAGTTTCTTTTATAGTGTGTACAGTGTGCACACTTTCACTTCTGTTTTGTTTCCCTTTGGAAAACTATTGCTTTGCATAGTGATTCTGCCCTTTGCACTTACACAAATGATGTCAGTTGCTACATCATTTGCAAATGAATGTCTCTCCTTTTCGATGTTTCCTATGTCACATTTTTTGTTTACGTGTGTGGACACACACTGTGGCTATGGCTATGTCTTCATTTTCACTGGCTTTTGCACTCTCACCGAACTTTTTTGCAAGCTACAGAGCTATTTCACTAGCATGGCATATCTTCACAGCTCCAGCTAAGGCAAGATTTGTATCTCACAGCAACCTCTCTCTCACTTTCATATTAATAATGCCAAACACAATTTGATGACAGATCATTGAATCTTGTAGTTATCTAAAATTGCATGTTCTTGCTTTTAATTTCAAGCTCATTAAAAAAGTACCGAAGCTCTCTCCCTGCAGCAATGTGTGCGAGCTAAACACATACCTCTTAAATGTTTCATTTTCTTTGGTGAACAGTGTTAATCAAACATTTTGATAACCTTTTCATACTTGCTTTGACAAAACAAATGTGTTGGAAACCTCTAGTGCTTGAGTTCCCACCACGGAAAGTAGCAGTACAATCTTCTATGCATCATTTTACTATAGAATCCAATGGCTTGCAGGTACAGCATGAATCCTGGTTTGAGTATCATATGCTCATGGTTGATGTTTCCAGTCTAATTTATAGCATCAGGAATCTTCACACTTTCCAATTCTCTGCTGCTATTGACTAATTCTCACTCTGCTCATTCCTGGTTTTTCTTCCACTCCTGGTACTATGTGATGTTCCTTTTAATGCAATAAAGAATCTTGGGTTCTTTTAAAACAACCATATTAGCTAAAGACCTAACTCATGACCATGTGGAGGCATTTATCTTGAATCCAAATGAGCTACAACAAGCTAGTCTCTGACTCATTCTAGTGGACAGGAGGTTCATGAACACTCCATCAATGCAGGTATTGTACCAGACAGGACAGATGGTGAACTTAATTTACAAACTCATCTAATAAATGGCACCTCCCACAGAGTAACTTTCTCAACACTGGAAAGTCAGCTTGAACTTCTGAATGTCTCCTACTTAAAAAAAAATCAAGTGATTTGAGCAAATAAAATTTGGTTATAAACTGAAAATGCTGGAAACACTGACCAGGTCAAGCAGAATGGAAAGAGAAACAAAGCTAATGATTCAGATTTGAAAACCTTTTGTAAGAAGAGTTTTGAATTGTCTTCAATGCAAAACATTAATGCTGTTTCTCTTTCCATGGCTGATGCCTGACCAGTTGTTATTTCAGATTTTCAGCATCTGCAGCTTTTGTGATTTTTGAAAATATACTTTCAACTGAATGCCACTTGTTCTGAATTACCATACTTTTTGGACCATTCAGGTTGAAATTTTCCTGCAGATGAGCTTTTATTTAAAGTTGATGACATTATTTATAGTTTCTTCTTTTTCTTTGGCTTGGCTTCGCGGATGAAGATTTATGGAGGGGTAAATGTCCACGTCAGCTGCAGGCTCTTTTTGTGGCTGACAAGTCCGATGCGGGACAGGCAGACACAGTTGCAATGGTTGCAGGGGAAAATTGGTTGGTTGGGGTTGGGTGTTGGGTTTTTCCTCCTTTGTCTTTTGTCAGTGAGGTGGGCTCTGTGGTCTTCTTCAAAGGAGGTTGCTGCCCGCCAAACTGTGAACAAATGCCCATGCTTGACTAAAAATCAAATGATAAACAAGGAAGCTAATATTCCAAGGATTGGGAAAGCAACTGGAAAGAAGTCCCAAGATTGCACTTCTCTCTGTAAACCAAATTATCCACAGTTCAGTATGGTGACTTTGGAGTCATTTGGCAAAAAAAAAATGTTAAATTATCATTTTTTTCAGGATGTGGGCGCTGCTGACAAGGTCAGCATTTCTGGTCCAAATCTTTGTGAGGCAGTTTGAGCTGCTTCCCGAACCACTGTATTCTTGTGGAACGCTCCCACCACAACTTTTTTTGCAAGCTATTCCAAATTTAGGCCATGGAATGGTGCATAAATCGAAGGGGAAACTGCAGTTAATAGATTGCCATCTTCCTGCTATCCTTGAAATTCTTTGTCATAGTGGAGGAGCTGATAGGAGAGCCTGTGTGTGTAACTGCAGTGCATTTTGCAGAAGGTAGGCCCTGCAGCCACTATGTGCCCACAGTGGAGAGATTGAATTGACATGTTTCCTCCTGTTGCCCACTCAATTGTTTTACTGAGGCTCTTAATTTCACATTTGGTTAGGTGGTACCCAAAATTCTCAATCAAATTACCTTTAGTTCTCCTTTCCACAAAATCATCTGGGAAGCTCACAGCCAGATATATTTGATTTTAATTATGTGTTATCAATGTTGACTCTATATAGAGTATGTTCCCTCTATGATAGTCTATGTCAAAAATGCCATATGAATTAAAAAATACCATTATGACAGATAGACTCAGAGCAAAATGTAATAGCAAGCTTCAAATATTCCCTTTAAATCTGATGTGTTGATGAGAGATGAATTTAATGTCATGTGCACAAGTACAACGTGCAGATGTACCAACACTTCTGCTCTTTGCAGCTACACAGTTATGCAAGATACTCCAAAGACAATAGTATGACCATGCCAAGACAGAAAGAGATAATAAATCTAAAAAGATAGATAAATAAACTTTCACAGTTAAAGTTAATAAAAGAAGATAGTGCAAATAGATCTTTTGGTAGTTTATGGTAAGGATTAGGGAAGCATGGGGAAGTGTACTGCTTGCTGTTCAATGTAATTGATGTTTAAATGCCATATAAATTTGCTCCTAATGCTTTTCTGTGCATTTTTTAGTAGAGCAAAAGTCACGATCTTGGAGGATCTTTCCTGTATCCAACACAATAATGGCATAGTGAAGATAGCACGTCTTCTTCTTCAGGAATTTATGGAGGTTTGGTATGACATTGGAAACCCTGGTAAATTTATGCAGATGTGTTCTGGAAAGTGTGCTGACCAGCTGTGTCATGGTCTAGTGCGGGGACATCAGTACCCCTAGGCACAAAGCCCTGCAAAATGTAATGCACACATCCCAGGACATCACAGGCAAAATTCTCCCCACCATCGAAAAGATCTACAGGAAATGTTGTCACTGGTGAGCAAGGATCCACATCACCCAGCACACACTCTGTTCTTGCTGGTGTCATCAGGAAAGAGGTGGTACAGGTGCCACAAGACTTGCACTATCAGGTTCAGGAAAAGCTGCTACTCATCTAGAACAAACTCAATCATGACCAATTCTGCTTCGCCTGTAGGAAAAAAGAATTTAAGGGTTGTATGTGGTACCTGACAATAAATCTGACCTTTGAATTTTAATATACAACATTAATTAGAAACATTTGAAAAATGGAATGGAAGACAAATTATTATTATATTTTTGGAGGCATTATTTAAATATCGAGGCTTCCAGTCAGTTTGTCTACCTCTGAGGATAAAAATCACTGCAGTATTAGTTGGTACAATGCGAGGATTTTTTTTTCTAAAATAAAATTAACTTTCAATCACCAGGATCTGAGTGAGAGACTAAAACAATCAGAGCTACAGAAGCTTTCTACCTGACTTTGCGTTGACTTATTTGTTAATTTACCCCCTTTCATTATTGACTACATCTCATGTAAAACAGTGGAGATTTACACTTGACTTCTTTGTGTGTCTGCCCAAATCCACCATCAGCTATTGTAACATCCAGATGTAGTTCCTGCTTTCTGCCCATCACCTTCTATCACAATGTTAATTGTGCCAACTTGGATAGTAAGAGCTTTGCATTTTAACATGATCATGCCTGCCTTAAACATTAGTTAGGGAAGCACAACAGGCCAGAAAAACATTTTGTTCTAAATGATTGCTTGGGCACTGTGTGTACTGTATGGATTTGGAGTATATTTCTAGTCTCCATTGTTTCACACCCAAACGACTGAATCTGTACAAATGGTGGTGCAGTTTTCACATTCAACAGTGACCAGAACAATTAAAGTTTTCCAGAACTTTTATGGATTTATTAAGAATATTTGGATTAGAAGTTGGCCTTGCCACAACGGTAACCAGGCCCCATAATTGAGTGAATCACTCTGACTTTATAATTAAGCTTATCTCATAGGCTCAATGTTACTAACTGGCCTGTTATGTTTGTTGTAATATATCTGTTTTTTGGCAGTTTCCGCAAAGCAGGACGTCAAGCGCTGAAGAGCTGGCTCTGAATGGGCAACTAAAGCGGCATCATCTGCAAAGAGTAGTTCACGGACAAGTTTCTCTTGTGTCTTGGTGTGAGCTTGCAGGCGCCTCAGATTGAAGAGACTGCCATCCGTGCGGTACCGGATGTAAACAGCGTCTTCATTGTTGGGGTCTTTCATGGCTTGGTTCAGCATCATGCTGAAGAAGATTGAAAAGAGGGTTGGTGCGAGAACACAGCCTTGCTTCACGCCATTGTTAATGGAGAAGGGTTCAGAGAGCTCATTGCTGTATCTGACCCGACCTTGTTGGTTTTCGTGCAGTTGGATAATCATGTTGAGGAACTTTGGGGGACATCCGACGCGCTCTAGTATTTGCCAAAGCCCTTTCCTGCTCACGGTGTCGAAGGCTTTGGTGAGGTCAACAAAGGTGATGTAGAGTCCTTTGTTTTGTTCTCTGCACTTTTATTGGAGCTGTCTGAGGGCAAAGACCATGTCAGTAGTTCCTCTGTTTGCACGAAAGCCGCACTGTGATTCTGGGAGAATATTCTCGGCGACACTAGGTATTATTCTATTTAGTAGAATCCTAGCGAAGATTTTGCCTGCAATGGAGAGCAACGTGATTCCCCTGTAGTTTGAGCAGTCTGATTTCTCGCCTTTGTTTTTGTACAGGGTGATGATGGTGGCATCACGAAGATCCTGAGGCAGTTTACCTTGGTCCCAACAAAGCTTGAAAAACTCATGCAGTTTGGCATGCAGAGTTTTGCCGCCAGCCTTCCAGACTTCTGGGGGGATTCCATCCATACCTGCTGCTTTGCCACTTTTCAGTTGTTCGATTGCCTTATATGTCTCATCCAGGGTGGGAACCTCATCCAGCTCTAGCCTTAGGGGCTGTTGAGGGAGCTGGAGCAGGGCGGAATCTTGGACTGAGCGGTTGGCACTGAAAAGAGATTGGAAGTGTTCTGACCATCGGTTGAGGATGGAGATCTTGTCGCTGAGGAGGACTTTGCCGTCTGAGCTGCGCAGCGGGCTTTGGACTTGGGGTGAGGGGCCGTACACAGCCTTTAGAGCCTCGTAGAAACCCCTGAAGTCGCCAATGTCCGCGCTGAGCTGTGTTCGTTTGGTGAGGCTAGTCCACCACTCATTTTGGATCTCCCGGAGTTTGCGCTGAAGATGGCTGCATGCGCGACGGAAGGCTTGTTTCTTCTCTGGACAGGACGGCTTTGTAAGGTGAGCCTGGTGGGCAGCTCGCTTCTTTGCCAGCAGCTCCTGGATTTCCTGGCTGTTTTCATCAAACCAGTCCTTGTTTTTCCTGGAGGAGAAGTCAGCCTGAAGAAAACTGAGGTCCTCCATCAGCCAGCTCCCCACCATGACTACCAGCCCCCCCACATCTCCATCGGGCACACAAAACTCAAAACGGTCAACCAGTTTACCTATCTCGGCTGCACCATTTCATCAGATGCAAGGATCGACAATGAGATAGACAACAGACTCGCCAAGGCAAATAGCGCCTTTGGAAGACTACACAAAAGAGTCTGGAAAAACAACCAACTGAAAAACCTCACAAAGATAAGCGTATACAGAGCCGTTGTCATACCCACACTTCTGTTCGGCTCCGAATCATGGGTCATCTACCGGCACCACCTACGGCTCCTAGAACGCTTCCACCAGCGTTGTCTCTGCTCTATCCTCAACATCCATTGGAGCGCTTACACCCCTAACGTTGAAGTACTCGAGATGGCTGAGGTCGACAGCATCGAGTCCACGCTGCTGAAGATCCAGCTGCGCTGGATGGGTCACGTCTCCAGAATGGAGGACCATCGCCTTCCCAAGATCGTATTATATGGCGAGCTCTCCACTGGCCACCGTGACAGAGGTGCACCAAAGAAAAGGTACAAGGACTGCCTAAAGAAATCTCTTGGTGCCTGCCACATTGACCACCGCCAGTGGGCTGATAACGCCTCAAACCGTGCATCTTGGCACCTCACAGTTTGGCGGGCAGCAACCTCCTTTGAAGAAGACCGCAGAGCCCACCTCACTGACAAAAGGCAAAGGAGGAAAAACCCAACACCCAACCCCAACCAACCAATTTTCCCTTGCAACCGCTGCAATCGTGTCTGCCTGTCCCGCATCGGACTTGTCAGCCACAAACGAGCCTGCAGCTGACGTGGACTTTTTACCCCCTCCATAAATCTTCGTCCACGAAGCCAAGCCAAAGAAGAATATATCTGTTAATTGAAAAGAAACTTATGCTCTACCTCAGTGGTTCTCAACCTTATTCTTTCCACTCACATACCACTTTAAGTATTCCCGGTGCCATAGGTGGTCTGTGATTAGTAAGGGGTTGCTTACAATGGTAAGTGAGTAGAAAAAAAAGTTTGAAAACCACTGCTCTACCCCAATGAAATGAATTCATAATTTTCATAGTTTTCTTTCATAATTTTCAGATATTTAAGGTCAGTTTGCCTGCAACAGATTTCCAAGAATATCAAACCAAAAATATCCTTTATGTTTTTAATATTGAACATTTTCACTTTGTTCAACACATTGAAGAATAACTAAATTTCAATTTCAATTATTTCTCAATGTGTTTTTTTATTAAAATTTCATTCAAAATGCTTCCCATTTGTATTCAGATTCATGGCAGACATTCTGTTCAATCATACAATGAGTTTGGCAAGCATGAGTATAGGTAGGTTGGGGATGAACATAGAACATTACAGCACACTACAACCTGTTAAGCCCACAACGTTCTCCCCACCTACATATAATGTACCTGAATACACTAAACCCTCCCTACCTTATAGCCCTCTACTTTCTTCAATCCGTTAGCCTAAGAGTCTCTTAAATATACCTATTGTTCCAGTTTCCAACACTGCCCCTGGCAATGCATTTCAGGCACCCACAACTGTGTAAAAAAAACTTATCCTTGATATCTCTCCTGGATAATGGTGAAGGAACTTCTCAAAGCCAGCTCAGTTTTGTGCAAGGTTTTGTCAACTGAGCCAAAGGAAAGATCTCAAAGCCGCTGACTTGCCATTTCAGTCACAAATGTGGTATAACACTATTAGCAGGACATCGAGTGGGCCAATGACATCACGGGACGGGACTTCTGCATACGGGAGAGTTATGACTCTGGCGGGCTCGAAAGCTGCAGGTGATGCTAGCATATGTAACTACTCGTCAAGGGTACGTTGAAATAAAGCAAGTTATGATCGCAAATCCAGGCTCAAGGTAGTTTTATTACAAGTGTCTTTGAACCCAACATGACATGGTGTCAGGAGTGGAGCTTTCAGACATAGAGAGGAGGACGGGCTGCAAAAGAGTGAAAGTGAAAGCGATGAACTAAGACAGAGAACGGGTCTGAACACATGGAGGCACCCTGAATGGGAGTGGTGGCACCTTTAATGGCGACTTTCATGATAAAACCTCCAAAGGACTTTGACTTCTCAAAGCCACAGGAGGGGGAGAAGTGGATGAGAAGATTTGAGCACTTCAGATTGATGAATAATTTAAATAATTCCTCTGAAGCTAACCAGGTGAATATGCTTGTATACTGCATGGTGGTTGAGGCTGATGTCATGCTACGGGGCTTGGACTTAATGGGCACGCAGCGACAGCAGTACAGTGCAGTATGGAGAGGATTCGATTATTATTTTGTCCCCAAGAAGAATGTAATTTATGAACAGTCTGCAGAAACAGTAGACGCGTTCATTACAGCCTTGTACGCACTAGCAGAGAACTGCGAATATGGGATCCGCACAACCACCTTTTTCGGGACATACCAGTAATGGGTCTAAGAGATTCATCACTGTCAGAGAGGATGCAAGTTGACACAGACCTCACCCTCATGAAAGCAGTCACAATGGCTAGACAGTCAGATGCGATAAAGCAGCAGCAAACCGACTTATGAGAAATGTGTGCAAGCAAACTGGCAGTAGATGCAGTGCAAATTAAGAGAGGAAGACAGCAGAAGTTCAAAGGAAAAGGGCAGGCACTAGGACAGCAAATAAGTTAAAACAATGACACAGAGCAAAGTAGAGCACAAGACATACCCCAAGTGTGGAAAACTACTGTTGCACTCAACATTTCAATGCTCAGTCAGGAGTGAAGAATGCCACAATTGCGGCAAACAAGGACACGACAGAAAAGTTTGTAGGTCTATAGGTGAATGAGGTAGTGGAGGACATGGACAGATTGGTCCTTGGAGAAATAGCATTTGGCGAGGAACCCTGGATGGCCAACATTATTATAGGAGGCAGCAAAGTGACCTTCAAAATCAACATGGGCCAGTGTTACAGCTATTTCCAAGCAAATGTTCAAAAGAATTATACCCAGGGACAGCAAGCTAGGAAAAGCGCAGAAGATACTCTATGGTCTGGGGGTGGGGGAGTGAAATTACTGGTCATCTACAGTCCAGGGGGATTGAAATTAATGGTCCTGGGATCAGCAAAAGAAACATTTTCATAAAGAGAGAGGAGGACCACAGAAGTCTCTTTGGAGAGAGACTTACAAGTGGCACAGATCAGCTTCAGTGAGACTCAAGCTAGTGGCCAGAGTGGACACCCTAGACCAAGAGATGGTCAGAAAGGCATATCCCAGACTTTGCGATGGACTCAGGCTAGTACAATTCAAGCCTGATGCAAAACCATTTTCACTGAAAGTACCTTGAAGGGTCCCATTGCTGCTCATGGGCAAAGTGAAGGGAGAATTTGTAAGAATGTAGAAGCTTGGAGTTATCAGCCGCATAGAGGAGCCTACAGATTGGTATTGAGGCATGGTGGTAGCAACGAAAAAGAATAAAGAAGGTGTACGAATTTGTGTGGACTTGGATCAATGGATCAGTGTGCTGAGAAAAGTTTATACTTCATTCAGTGGATCGAACCCTAGGCATGCTCAGCGATGCTCAATATTTTACTAAGTTAGATGTGAACATGGGATTTTGGCAAATTCCTTTGTCCAAAGAATCAGCTCTCTACACGACATTTATCATGTCATTTGGGCATTATTATTTCAACTGCCTATCCTTTGGTATCTTCTCTGCACCTGAACACTTCCAGAATAGATTGGTGACCAAGGTTACCGTAGGCTTGGAAGGAATGTCTACCACATGGATGATATCGTCATCTGGGAGACCACAAAGGACCAACACGACATGAGGATCTATGCAGTCCTAGAACAAGCAGTAAAGCCAGGGGTCACTCTCAACATGGCGGTGTGATTTTGGAAGAAGGCAGGTGAAACAGAACCTCTCTACAGATGCCATGTTCCATGTGGCAGCCAATGACATAGATAGGAGTAGTGATGAGGTTCCTAAGAGGGAGTATAGAGAGTTAGGAAAGAAGTTAAAAAGCAGGACCTCAAGGGTGGGAATCTCAGGATTGCTGTCTGTGCCATGTCTCTACTCTTGAACTCCATCCCCCCTATTAATGAAGCCTGATATCCCATTGGCCTACTTAACTATTCTATCAACCTGTGCAGCAACCTTGAACAATGTCTGGATTTGGATCCCAAGTTCTCTCTGTTGATCCACACTCTTGAATAACTGACCATTAACCGTGTACTCAGCCATTTGGTTCATCCTTCCAAAATGCATCACCTTGCACTTATCCAGATTGAAATCCATCTGCCACTTTTCTGCCCAACTTTGCATCCTGTCTATATTCTCTTGTAACTTGCAACAACCTTCAGTTCCATCCACAACTCCTCCAACCTTGGTGTCATCCGCAAACCTACTGACCCATCCTTCCGCCTCTTCATCCAAGTCATTTATAAAGATCACAAAGAGCAGGGGTCCCAGAACAGATCCTTGCAGCACTCCATTAGTCACCAATCTCCAGGCAGAATGCTTTCCTTCTACTACCTCTACTCTCTGCTTTCTACCTACCAGTCAATATTTTTTTATGCACACAGCTAAGATTCCATGGATCCCATGCCTCTAGACATTCTGAACAAATCTCTCATGGGGGACCTTGTTATATGCCTTACTAAATGACCACATCTACCGCCTTACCATCATCATTTTTTTGATACCTCCTCAAAACCTCAATTAGGCTTGTGAGCCATGCTGACTATCCTTGAGTAGACTGTACTTCTCTAAATGCTCTAGATTCTATCCTTAAGAATCCTCTCTAATAGTTTTCACACCACTGACATAAGACTCACCGATCTATAGTTCACAGGATTCTCCTTATTACTATTTTAAACAAGGGGATTACATTTGCCATTCTCCAATCATTCAGCACATTCCCACAGCAACCTGTAGTATATCGCATCTGGCCCCAAGGACTTCTCGATCTTAATGTTTTTAAAAGATCCAACATTTCCTCTTCATTAATCTCAACACAGTCCAGCACACAACCTGGTTTTATTCCAACCTCACCCTGATCAATGTCTTTTCTCTTGTGAACACTGAAGCAGTATTCATTTGGACTTCCCCAACTCCCTCCACCTCCAGCCACATGTTGCCCCACTTTCCTTCTTGTCATCCTTCTGTTCTTTACATACACATATAATAATGGGGTTCTCCTTAATCCTACATGCCAAGGTCTTCTCATGCCCACTTTGAGTTCTCCTAAGTCCTTTCTTAAGCTCCTTCTTGGCTACTATATACTTCTCATAAGCCCTTCCGGTTTCCTGCTTCCTATATCTAATAAATGCTTTCTTTTTCCTCTTGACATTGCCTCACCTGTTTCCTGCACCATGGTTCCATTTTTCCACCATCTTTTCCTATCCTGAACCCAGCACAAGTGATTCCTAAACTTTGACCATTAGTTCTGTGTTTTCTCCCTTGAACATCGGTTTTCAATTTACTCTCTCTAATTCCTGCCTCATCACATTGTAATTGGCCCTTCCCCAGTTAAGCACTTTGTCATTTTGTCTTATTTTATCCTTATCCAAAGCTATGCCAAAGCTTAGGGAGTTGTGGTCACTCTCACCAAATGCTCCCCCACCAAAATCAGCCACCTGATTTAGATCCAATATGGTCTCTCCTCTTGTTGGCCGGTCCACATACTGTGTCAGAAATCTTTCTTGGACACCTAACAACTTCAGCCCCATCTAGTCCTCTTGCCCTAAAGAGGGATCAGTCAAAATTAGGGAAGTTGAAATCACCCATATCTGCAACCCTGTATTTCCTGCACCATTCCAAACTCTGCCTGCTTATCTGCTCCTCAATGTCTTGAGGGCTATATTGGGATCTAAAGAATAGTCCCAGCACAATGATTGCTGCCTGCCTATTTTTGATTTCCACCCACACTGACTCCTCCCTTTATAGCCTCCTCCCTTTCTATAGCTGTGATACTAGCCCTGAACAGTAATCCTATTCCGCCCCTCCCCACCCTTTTCCACTTCCCATCTTATTCCTTTTAAAACACCTAAATGCATGTACCTGTATCAGCCAATCCTGCCCTTTCTCAAGCTAAGTTTCTGTAACGACCACAACATCATGTCCTTTCACACTTGCCAGTGATCCCAGGAATCTAAGGCAAATTGTCCTTTAAAGTGGCAAGTGTGAAAGCAAAACCAACTCAGACGACATGATTTCATGAGGCCAGGGATAGCTGGCCTCAGACCCTACTATAATCCCTGGTGTCTGTAGATGCTGGTGTTGAAATGAGCAAGTGTGAAATGGGCAATTGCATTGGAGGCACTTCCTATTAAAGGCAGAACAGACCAAACGCCAGGAATAAACCCTTGCAAGTGTGAAAGCGTTCAGAGTCCCAGTTAGATGCCCTAGAGTGAAAGACCAAAATCCCATTCCCATCCCAGGACACTGAATAGTCGATTTACTGGGATGAAAATGTGAAAGGTACTTTGGTTCCACATACTGATCCATGCTCTAAGTTCATCTCCTTTATTCCTAATACTTAAATAGACACATTTCAAACCCCTCTAACAGGCAACTTTCTATGCTGTGTCCCCTGCCTGTCCTTCCTCACCAATTCAGAGCACATAGCATCATGCTTTTGTCCTTTTATCCTAATCTCTGCACTCACATTCTGATTCCAACTTCCATGCCAAACTAGTTTAAACTTCACCCCAAATAGCTCTAACAAACCTGCCTGCCAGGATATTGATCCCCTCCAGCATTTTTTTTAGTACAGGTCAGGCATTCCCCAGAAGAGATCCCAATGATCCACAAATCTCAACCCTTTCCCCCTGCACCAACTCTTCAGCCACACATTCATCTGCCACAACCGCCTTCCTGCCCCTACCCTCTCTGGTGCATGGCACAGACAGCAATCCTGAGATTCCCACCCTTGAGGTCCTGCTTTTTAACTTCTTTCCTAACTCTCTAACTCCCTCTTAGGAACCTCATCACTACTCCTCTCTATGTCATTGGCTGCCACATGGAACATGGCATCTGGCTGCTCACCCTCCTCCTTCAGAATGCTGGGAACTCGATCAGAGATATCCCTGATCCTGCCACCTGGGAGGCAACATACCATCCATGAACCTCAATCACATTCACAGATCATCCTATCCACTTGTCTAACAAGTCTCCAATCACCATTGCTCTCCTCATATCCCCCCTTCCAGAGACATGACCACCAGAATTTGATCATTCTCCCCCCCCCCCCCCCCAGGGTATCCAAAACAAGATATTTATCATTGAATGGAATGGCCATCGAGGAGCTGTGCACTGCATACTTATTCCCCTTCCCTCTCCTAATAATGATCCAGTTACCTGACTTTTTGGTGGTGACTGTGTCCTTGAAGCTCCTCTCTATCACTGCCTCTGCCTCCTGAATGATCTGGAGTTCATCCAGCTCCAGCTCTAATCCCGTAACTCAGTCTCCCAAGAGCTGCAGCTGGATGCACCTTTTGCAGGTGTTGTGATCAGGCAAATTTGTGCTGTCCCAGATTTCACACATGCTGCACTCAGAATATTCTACTGACCTAGCGGCTGTCTCCATTAACTTTTTAACTTTTCCTAATTTAAATGCTAATATTTTACCGAGTCTTACCTCACTGGAATCAAGCTTATCCTCAGCCTCTGATCGCAGAAGCATCATGAGATAAAGCCTCTAAGTCCAGCTGCTACACAGAGCCACTCACACAAAAACTGCTCTATTTGAACTACACCTCTTTTTATTTGTCACTACCTTATGATAGTACAGATTCTATCACCAATGTGTATATTTGTATATGTACAGATGGTAGTGTAGGATGACTGTGATTGGCTGAGAGTGTATCCACACCTACTGGCAGGTCTTAAAGGATTGCTCCTAGCCAGACCAGGTCATTCTGGACTGGTCGACCTACTTGTGATATGCTCCAGTCTTTTAGTTAATAAAAGCCTTGGTTTGGATCAACAAGTCTTTGGTTCTTTCGACGTGCTCTACAATATTTTTAACTAAAAAGACTGGAGCATATCACAAGTAGGTCAACCAGTCCAGAATGACCTGGTCTGGCTAGCAGCAATCCTTTAAGACCTTCCAGTAGGTGTGGCTACACTCTCAGCCAATTACAGTCATCCTACACTACAATATGTACATATGTACATATACACATTGGTGATAGAATCTGTACTATCACATTCACCACTTCTTTGAGAACCGACCCCAGGGTGGATGGAGGTTAGGGGCTGTACCAATCAGGGGGCCTGACCATCCCGCATGACCTCTGTGGTGCCGGGATTGGGGTCGCCAGAGTCAGATACCCCTTATCTTTATTACTCCTCACATCAATCACCATTTTGTTTAACCCTTAACTTGCACTCCGCTCCCTTTTAAATTACAGCTGGTTCCCAACATTCACATGTCTCGAAAGTCCATCACTCCTCCTCTTCTTTCAGCGACGGTCCCAATATTACATGAAATTTCCCTTAGTCTACCATAAGGCAGACAAATTTTCTCTACCAGCAAAAATTGCCCAGTGCCCCTTGCCACCAGAAAAAGAAAAGCAAAAATGGGTCCCTATCCTTCAGGGTTACTGAATGTCCATGGCTTTGCCTCCAGCACTCCCATGGCCTTCGCAGCCACACAACCTTCAGTCCAAACCATCAGCAATCCGAGCTCCAGATGCACACCACTGACATCATCAGGAAGCATCCAGCGCCCTGTCGCATCCAGGTTCTTATACCTGGTACCCCTTCTGGTCTGCCGCTGTGCTCACTGACCTATGGGTCATCTCCTTTGCTTCTCCTTCTCAAACAGGGGGTGGTGTCCACATTTTCTGGTGCCCAGCACTTGTAGATAAATAGATGAATCTCAGAAATTAAGAATGGGTATTTTGCCTCTGTTTGTATAATTAATAGAGGGAATTTAAAGGAATGGTTTCCTCAAAATTTTACTGCTCTAATTTTTTTTGATGGCTGGGGTCACAGGGAACAAAGTTAATGCACCACTCCTCTTTCTATACTGTAAATCTGAAAGATACTGTTGCTTGCTGTTTCATTGAAACATGCTGGTTTTCCATCATATTTCCATGAGTAAACATGTCCAAGCCGTCTCGGAAGAGTGTGTTTGTTTTATTTGCCTATGAGCTGTCTAAAAAGTGCACAGCTTGTAGAGTATCATGTCAAACCAGTACTGCATGGTGTTCCATAATGCAAATCTGTGAATCCGTGGTTTGAGCTATCTTTGATGTGACCAAAAGATTTATTATTTGCGTGCATTGTACCATTTTCAAACCTGTTACTTTGAAGTCCAACCATACAGAAATGTTGTGTTTGATTGAATAAAAATGCATTCCCAGTGTCTTTCAAAGAGAGAAGAGGTTCCGCAATACACTCTGCTTGTGGTGAACATAAAATGTATCTCTTATAACCCAAAGATTTACCAACTAAGGTGGCCATTTCCGACTTTCCAAAAGGAGGACATGCTCATAGATTACCATATATACAGTGTGTTTCCAAAAGAAAATTTTAAAATTAAACCATATTGAAAAAACAACAAATGCAAACACATCGTACATATGTGGTAATCTATGACCATGTCGTCCTTTTGGAATGTCCACCCTGGTACCAACCAAAAGATTAGACAGGAAAAGACACACTATGCATCACAACAATTATCAAGTCCGGGAGCAAGTTTACTAAATACTGACTTTAAGGAAACCTGTGTGTACAAATCTCAAAGCAAAACATGACACTGGTCAGTTCATTTATCTGCACACACCAAGAAAGGCACAACAGATAAAAAATAGAAGCCCCATCTTAAAGTTATCTAGCCCAATAGTGGAGAATCCATAAATTTCGACTTCCCAACATCTGCTGTTCTTTGAGTTTTAATCCCTGGTCTTCACTGAATATTTGTCTTATTGGCAGAATAGGAGCAAGACACAAGTATGCAATCAACAGAAATAAGGGTCAGAAAAGTATGCTATAATGAGTAAACTATCCAGAGAATGTTCTAAAAATGAGTTGAAATTAAAATGTGATTAGTTCTATTTCCAGAAGCTGGACTGCTGGCAAAGTACTGCCATTTGGTAACTCTCTCTCAGACCCAGTTTTACTCTTAGTGTCTTTTTCTCTGCCAATTAGCATAGCAGTTAGTGCAAGGCCTTTACAGCAGCAGCGATCAGGAGCAGAGTTCGAATCCCACATTGTCTGTAAGGCGTTTGTACATTCTCCCCCTGACTGTGTGGGTTTTCCCCAAGAGCTTTGATTTCCTCCTACCATTCAAAACGTACGGGGGATGTAGGTTCATTGGATGTAAATTGGGTGGCACAAACTCATGCGCCGAAATGAACTGTTACCATGTTATATGTCTAAATTTAACATTTAAATAATACATAAAGTGCTGAATTAGGAAAATGAAATAAAGCTGAAGACTGCTCATATCTTGCTTTCTTCCAAATTGCCCACTAAATAATGCAATGCAACCCTTTAAGTACCCAATTGACCTTTGGTCTTGGTTAATAAATTCTTCTGGCCTCCAGAACCATGTTTTTTTGCTTTGCTTTGCAATCTGAGAGAAGTGTTATATCATATCCAAAGGAAAAGATATGCAATATAAATGCTCATATACGTTTGCGTAATCTGTCATAACTCATTGGCAAGGTTGAAGAACAGGATATAATCATTGGTGATATCACAAATCATAGAAGCCATGTTGTAAAACAATTTTTCTGGCCATTGATTAACTCTCTGCTTCAAAATAAGTAAACTAACAAACCTGAGAAAGATGCCGAACTGGAGTCCTTCCAACCAAAGTTAATTTTAGCATTTGCATGTTGTGACAGAGTTTAGTGAGAGCAATCTTAATTTTGTTTTGTTGTTGTTAGGAATATTTTCCAAATTCAATGTTTAAAATATATTGTTAGAGTACATACATGATAACAAATACAATCCAGAGGTTATTTTACCTGCCAGCCAGACAGAATTAAGTGTAAACTGTAAACTGTACTCAAGAAGAATGAAATGTGGACAAAAAAAATGAAAGCAAAAGAAACAAATGTAAAAAAAAATTGACTGTGCAAATTCAGAAATAAATGTTCTATAATAAATAATGAGCAAAGTAAGAGTCCTTAAAGAGTCTTTCAATTAGTTTATTATTTGGGTCTCTGATGGTGGAGGGGTAGCAATTATTTTTGAACCTGGTGATACAAGTCTTGTGGCAACTGTACCTCTTTTCTGATGGCATCACTGAGAACAGAGCATGTCTGAGGTGGTGTGGATTCATGATGATTGCTGCTGCTCTCTGAAGGCAGCTCAATCATGGGGAGATTTTTGCCTCTGATGTACACTACCTTTTGCTGGGCGTTCCGCTCAGAGGTAATGCTGCCCCCATATCAGGCCAAGATGTAGCCGCTCAGCGCACTTTGCACTTTTACTACTTAGATGGATTATATTAACAATACATTTTGCAATAACCTCTGCCTTTCTTGCACACATTGAATGCCTTCTCTCTATTCTTACTGCAAACTTGCACAGATGCTCAGTTGATGGAAAGTAACTCTGCCTTCCCAAAGCTTTTGATACCAACACCATAATGTAATTTGATGATTATAAGAAGTGATGTTAAAAATACTTGTCAATTAAAAAAAAACTACTTTTGAAATTAAATTTTTAATTTAATATTTTAAAACTTTTCAAATTTTATTTAAAGCATTGAAGAAACCAATTCTGGCCATTTTAACCCAAGCCACCCAATTCCACCTAAATTAACCTACTACAATCCCATATGTTTTGGATGGTGGGAGGAAACTGGAGCACCAGGAGTAAACCCACGCAGACACAGGGAGAAGGCAAAAACTCTTTATAGTCAGTGTCAGATTCGAACCTGAGCTACAGGTGCTGTAATAGTGTGGAACCAATGGCTATGCTAACTGTGCCGCTGTCATTGGAAGAGATGATAGAACAAATCTCAATATGCAAGTGACACTGATAACAGACAAAAGGTGAACTCGTTACTGAGACAGCAATTTCTTGCATTTGTCAAAAGGAAAAAAAGTCCCAAATGTTTTCTTTGAAAATCATTCACATTACTGAATTAGGGTAACATGATGGTACAGTGGTTGGTGTAACTTCAAAACACCTCCTGGGCTCCAGATTCAAACCTGACCTCTGTTGCTCTTGGTGTGAGTTTGCAGACTCTCCCTGCAATTACATATATTTCCACCTATATTCACAAGATAATGCTGTTAAGTTAATGGTGTAAATTGCACCTTATTGTAGGGCAGTGGAAACTAATCAAAGAATGAAGGCATGGGAGGGAAAATAAGTTGCAAGATGTAAGGGGAATACAACAAAAAACATTTGGATTGATGAGATTGCTCTGCATATACCCTATAGACTGGAGTTGCCTGCATTATAATGAGCAAACAACTGCAGTACATTTATATTTTTGATTATTAAACCATGTGATTACATGCCATCCTGAATTCTTAACTTATAAATCAAAATTCACTTTAGTGTTTATCCTGTTTTTTTTTCAGGCCATTGTCAATAATGCAGTTCTCCCTCTGCTTGCCTGTATACTGAAATCCCTCATCCATACAAATATGTAAACATCACTTTTTGGAGAGTGGGGAGTGGATTCCCAAGACATTTGCTCAGAATGACTGAAATTTGTCAGCACTAAGATTGATGCCACCAGGAAAAGCACCAAACGACTAGACAGACAGGCATCAACCACAAAGATAGAGGAGAAAACTCAGATAAGCATACATTTTTTTAATGCACAGAATCCAGGTGTGAGACAAGTGAACAATACTGGTGTGAGAAACAGAAGTACCTTCACAGAATTTGCTCAAGCCAAATATTGAGAACAAAGAACATTTATTATACAACAATGTAAAGTTGGGTGCTTCCCCTTACCCTGGGAATACACACATACACTGGGGCTCACCCAAATTTATACAGTTTATTTCAGTGTAGAAGTACCCTCCCCCTTACATTCTTCTGCCTCCTGGATGAGTTTGGCATTAGGCAATCCTGTCTGCCTACGTGCTGTTTCTGTGAACTTGGAGGACCAGGGGGTATCCTGTCGGTGTCCCATCATGTCATTGTCCTTATTCATACCTTCCCGACTCTCAGGGCTTACTAACTTCTTATATGCAGAATTTGCTAATTCTGTCTAAAAGGCTAGAAGACCCTTATCTTATTCAGACTAACTTTACTTCCTACATTCTATTATCTATCCTTATCCTATTCATACTGGCTTTATTCATTACACATATATCCATACTAGTTTTCTTCATCTTTCATATTTTCATATTAGTTTTACTCATCTCTCACACTGGGAAGTCTATAGAGGGGGGAGAGAGTGAATAATCTCTCAGTCACAATATGATATCCTCCCCACAGATGACCAAAACGGCTTCAACCTGCTTTGCAGCTCATGGACCTCACTAAGTTATGGACAGGACAAGGCCTGCGTCTGGTAAAACACTGCTATTAACATTATTCCTCATGAAAGGCTCAGACCCGGGGGCGTGGCAAGATGGCGTAGAGTCTAGACATGTGATCTCGACCTCTGGCCGGATTTTTAAGTACCAGTTTTTAACCCCTTTTTTTCAAGTTTAAACTTTTTAAATTTTAGTTTAAATTATTAAGGAACTGTTATGGCCATTAATGGTAAAAAGATTAAACTTCAAGTGCAGAAGAAGTTACATTTTCGAAATGTTGAATATTTGGGGCCTAAACAGCTTGCTACAGTTTCAGGTTTAACTTCCTTAGTGCCTAAACCACAAAGATTGCCTGTGGGAGCTGAAAAAAAAAAGTCTACTATTCACCAAGAGAAGGACAGCGCTGGAATTACCCGTTCTCAGGAGGAAGGTGCGTGTTCCCACGAAGAGGATCCCATTTCTGGCAGCCTGCCGACTTTAACGGAGGGAGCACGCAGGAAGACGACTCCATTACTTGAAACGCTTCAGGAAGTACTCCAACCTGATGATCTCAATCGTTTCCGTGAGTTTTTGAAACAACGGTGAGCTGCGGGGGGAGACCGACGTCGACCCCCTGAGGAAGTCAGGGTGCCGTCGCTAGGAGTCCAGACCCGCTGTAGAACCATTAAACTGCCTGTTGTTGAGTTGCATTAGGAGCTGCAGTTACCTGGTTCTGCCACTACATTAGAGAAAGCAGGGCTGAGCTTTTCTGAATTACAATGTAAACAGTTAAACACTGTCATCCAGCCTATGATGAATGAGATGACTCAAAGGATAAGTTCAGAATTGAATACAGTCAAAACACGTGTGGAAGCACCTTGTGAAGATTTTAAAAATTCAGTCTGCTTTTTTTGGAATGTCAACAACAAGTGGCTTCTAATACAGAAAAGGTGCTGAAGGTTGAAAAATCCATTATAGAATTGCGAGAACGTGAGAAGGAGTTAGAGAGGAAAATAGACTACTTGGAGAATCAAAGCAGAAGGAAAAATGTGAAAATTGTTGGTTTGCCAGAAGGCATGGAAGGACAAGATCCTCTTCGTTTTTTTAAAGACTGGATCCCACAAGTACTGGAGCAAGAATTTTTTCTGGAGGCTTGGTATTGGAAAGAGCGCATAGAGCTTTAAGAAGAACACCTTTACCTGGTCAACCACCGAGACTTGTGATAATTCGATGTTTGAATTATTTGGACAGAGAAGCAATACTTCGTCTAGCAGTGCAAAATGCGAGACAACGACAAACTCCGTTATTGATTCAGAATAGCAGAGTTTTTTTAAATCCAGATTTGAGTCAAGAGGTCATTCAGCGTCAACGTCGATTTATTTCAGTTAAAGAAGTTTTGTGGCGTAAAGGCTATAAGGCTACTTTTCACTATCCAGCAGTGTTGAAGGTGTTTTATGGAGACGTTCAATCTAGTTTTTTTGAGAATGATCGTGAAGCAATGATTTTTGCTGATTCATTGCCAGATGCAAGAGGACAAAGACATAGTCCACCATTGTCTCCTAAAGAAAAATCTGGTTGTTCTGGAAATGGAAGAAATGGCAGAAATTGGGGAAATGGGAATGGAAAGAGTCCAACTTCTCTTGAAATGGGGTCTGTGAGTTTGGAATCTCTTGGATGAATAGAAGAACTTTCTTATTATTATTTTATTTTTTTATGTTATTATGATATTTTGATGTTATTCTTTGATGGAGAGATTTGCTCTAAGTTCTATTAGTCATCAGCCACTGGTGGGTGATCCACATCCAAATTTTGTTTAGGGATTACTACCTTTTGGTAGATTTTTTTTGGGGGGGTGTATTTTTGATTATTATTTTTTTAATTTTTATTTTATTTAGCCTTTAATTTGTGATTTTTTCCTCCTATTGGAGGGTCTATTTATGCTAATTTGAGTTTTTATATAACAATATTATTAGTTCTTAGTAATATTAGTAGATATGTCAAAGTTGAGGTTTGCTACTTTTAATGTTCGAGGTTTAAACAGTCCGATTAAGCATAAGCACATTTTGGCGTATATTAAGAAAATGAAAATTGATGTTGCTTTTTTACAATAAACACATCTGAATGTCAAAGAAAATATGAAATTGAAGAGGGACTGGGTAGGGCATGTATATTCATCTTCATTTAACTCTAGGGCTAAAGGTGTAGCAATTTTGATACATAAGAATTTATCTTTTTGAATTACAATCAATGGAGGAAAAGGCAGGATGTATTCTTAAATTAAATTGTAAGATTTTTAGTGAATTGTGGACTTTACTTAATATTTATGCCCCAAATGTAGATGATGAAACATTTATTTCTGATGCATTTTTATATCTGGGTCAGGCTAATGATAATGTTTTAGTTGGTGGTGATTTTAATTGTGTTTTGGAACCTTTATTAGATAAATCTCCGAAGAAAGTTAAGAAATCTAAAATGGCAGTTCAGGTTCAAGCGTTGATGAAAGATCTTAATTTAGTGGCTATTTGGAGACGTCTTAATCCGACAGAGAATGATTTCTCCTTTTATTCAACCAGACATGAATCGTGTTCAAGGATTGACTTTTTTTTAGTATCGGCACATTTATAGGGGAAAATACAACAAGCGGAATATAAAAGTAGGGTGATTTCAGATCATTCTTTGTTATACTTTACCTATGCAACCTCTGAGAAAATTCAGGTGGCCTATCGTTGGAGGTTTAATACAATGTTATTAAATATATGGAATTTATTGATTTTTTGAAAAAACAAAATTAATCTCTTTTTGAAAGAAAATTCTAATTCTGTTCAAAGCAAGTTTGTATTATGGGACGCTATGAAAGCTTATTTGAGAGGACAAATAATTAGTTATACTTCTAAAATAAAAAAAAATCGATTAAATCAGAGTCTTGAATTAGAGAAACGGATTGATGAGTTAGAAAATGAATTTCAGAAAGATGCTACAGAAGATCAGAAAATAGAATTATCTAGGTTGAAATTTGAATATAATACTTTGCAATCTTATCAATTTGAATGTGTGACTCAAAGGTATTATGAATGGGGAGAGAAAGCACATAAGGTATTGGCATGGCAATTGAAGAAAGAGCAGGTTTCGAGGACTATCAATGCTGTTAGACAGAATTCATTTATCACTTATAAACCGCATGAGATTAATGATGAATTTTGTTCATTTTATAAAAAGCTATATACATCTGATGGAAAACAAGAAAAATGATCGATTGTATTTTTCTATCACAGTTGAATTTACTGACATTAGAGGATGCAGATATGCAGGAGTTGGAAGAACCATTTACTGACTCGGAAATTAAAATGGCTATGATGGAAATGCCGAGTGGTAAATTGTCTGGTGACGATGGATTTTCGGTTGAATTTTATAAATTTTTTAATGATGATTTTTCTACAGTGTTTGGAGATGTATTACATCAAGTTGGAGAACATTATGAATTACCTGAGTCTTGTCCTAGTGCTTTAATTACAGTAATCCCCAAAAAAAGATAGAGATCCTTTGAAAGTATCCTCATATAGACAGATTTCATTGTTAAATGTAGATTATAAAATAATAGCTAAAATTTTAGCTAATAGATTGGCTAAATTTTTACATAAGTTGATTCATATGGATCAGACAGGTTTCATAAAGAATAGATATGCCTCAGATAATATTTTGCATGTGATTAGTTTGATTAATAGATTTTAATAGATTTTGACAATCTTCAGACCATCCGATGGTGATATCTTTAGATGCCGAAAAAGCATTTGATGGAGTTGAGGGAATTTTTTGTTTAAAGTTCTGGAGAAATTCAAGTTTGGTCCTTTTTTTATTGGTTGGATTAAGGTTTTATATAGTAAACCGGTAGCTGGAGTATTGATGAATGGTTTGATTTCAGAACCGTTTAAATTGACTCGATCCACTCATCAAGGTTGTTCTTTATCACCAGCTTTGTTTGCGTAGGTGATCAAATCTTTGGCAAAGCTAATAAGAAAAAAATACACAGATACAAGGTATCAAAGTTATAAAATTAATTTATTTGTCGATGGTGTATCTAACAAATCCAGCTCAATCATTTTTACACTTGAAGGAGTGTTTGATATAATATGGATGTCTTTCTGGATATAAAGTTAATTGGGGAAAAAAATGAAATATTACCAGTAAGTGAAGGAGATTATTCAGCTTATAAGAATATTCTTAATTTGAAATGGACGGATCGAATTAAGTATTTGGGTATAATTTTGAATGTTAATTATCAATCTTTATATAAATTAAACTTTGTTCCATTAATAAAAAAAATTAAAACTGATTTGATTAAATGGAAAGATTTACCTATAAATTTATTGGGTAGGATAAATACAATTAAGATGAATATTTTTCCACATATGCAATATTTATTTCAATCTATTCCATATTTACTTGATAATATTTTTTTTGAGATTTGAATAAAATGGTTAGGGAGTTTTTATGGAGAGGTAAATTTTCAATTGTAGCTTTAAATAAATTAACGGAAATATGAATTAGGGTGACTACGTTTACCACATTTTCAAAATTATTATGAAGTGGCCAACTTAAATTTATTAGTTCATTGATGGATTTGGAACGGCCCCCTAGTTGGGCCAAAATTGAGATGGCAAATATCTCTGAATTTGAAATACATCAATTTTTGTTTAGATGGAATGTAAATTTGTTACAGCAACATAATATGCCTATATTAAAACATTTAATGAAGTTATGGACAAAGAAAAAGAAAATGATAGGTTCTAGGGGTGAATTATCGGCTTTGACACCATTGTATAATAATCAACTTATTTCTTTCTCAATACAAAATAGAAGTTTATTTAAAGGTGTGGAAAATTTGGGAGATTGTTTTAAAGAAGGTAAATTTTTATCTTTTGATCAGATGAGGGACAGTTATGGTATTGATAAGAACTCTTTGTTTCTTTATTATCAAATTCAATCTTTGGTAAAACATGTTTGGTAGAGATATGATTTTACCTGAAATGACTAAATTTGAGACTTTTCTTATGAAGGTACCAGAGAAGGGTTATATTTCATTTATGTATCAAATATTACAGGATGGTATGGATAAAAAGGGTTGGGATAAATCCAAAAGTAAATGGGAAGTGGATATCGGTTTTATTTTTTCCGAGGATGATTGGTTAGATATTTGTTATGATATTGTAACTAGACTGATAAATGCACGCTATGCAATGATTAATTATAATATTTTACATCAATTATACTTAACACCTGAAAAACTAAAAAAGTATGGTTTTCATGAATCAGATTTGTGTTTTAGATGTGGTAACTCTATTGGAACTTTTTTCCATGTGGTTTGGTCATGTATACATTTACAATCTTTTTGGAAGAAAATTCAATTGTTTCTAGAGTACCTGTATAAGATTAAAATACCTTTCGATCCGACAGTATTTTTACTGGGTAGTTTGCAACCTCTGAATGGTTTGGGATTAGATAAATTTCAACTTGCTTTTGTATATTTAGCTTTATCTGTAGTGAATAAATGTATTGCTAGTACGTGGAAAGATACAAATATGATTGATATTAATAGATGGCATAATGAGATGAAATATTGTTTAATAATGGAAAAAATTATATGCTTCACATGATAACTATTGTTTCTTTATTAATAAGTGGTTGTTATATTCAGAATATTTACATTTTGATTTATGTTGATTAGATCTTAATATGTATGCTTAATTTTTTCTTAATATATATTTTTTTCTTTTCTTTATGGCTCTCCTTAGGAGAGTTGGCTGAAAGGGGGGGGTGGGGGGAGTTCTATTTTTTTTCTTCTTTCTTTTATTTTTTTATATATATAAAATATAACAATCATGTTTATGGTTCATTGTTGTATATGTTATTTACTATCTTTATTTTGAACGAATAAATAAAGTTTAAAAAAAATGAAAGGCTCAGACCCAAAATCACGACTGTCTTTTACTACCTAAGACCATTGCATGACCTGTTGAGTTTCTCCAGCATTTATGTGTACTGCAGTAGAACCCAGCATTTGCACATTTCCTTCTTTAATGCCATAAATACCTTTACAAGATCCTAAATTTAATAATTACATGCAGATTGACCACAAAGTTCTGCATTAAACTTGAAGAGTAATTATGTTATCGGAGATTCATTGATCTATAGAGTTAGAGTGGATCCATTGACTCAACTTTTCCATGCTGATCAAAATCAAATTCATGTTCAAGCTTATTATCATTCGATTGTTCAAGTACAACCTGATGAAACAGCCTTCTCTGACCCTCAATGCAAAAATCATGTAAACCACATCCAGACATAGCATACAGACAAAAGATATATATGCAGTACATAGTCTACATATATAAAAATAAATAAATATTGTTTAATACAATGGTTTAGCCCATCCAAGCTAATCTAATTTACCCATGTTTTACAATGGCTTGATGCTTCCACACAAATGGACAAGAGGAATACCTCGGCATTGCCTGCTGGGCTATGTGCAAAACATAGGAAATGAAGCAGCGGGGATAAAAGAACAAGTATGAAAAGGGAAAAGCACTTCATTTTCCTTATGCATTTTTAATTTGTTGGTCCTTCCTTTGAAGTTTCATTCTGTAGCTATTCTGACGAGTGAAACATTAAAAGATAAAATGTGTTCATTCCACATCTGACTCCCACTTCAGAAATTGATTGAAGATTGAACAAAATAAATACAATTATTCTTTCAAACAACAATAGATTATTTTAAAACATCTGATCTGTAGATGCTTTATGGAAGCAATGTCAGGTAATTGATACCAAGCAGCTTAAGAAAATATTTGCATTGGTACACAAGGCTTCATTGAACAAATAGGCTTGAAGATATCAACGTTGAATCATACAGCACAGAAACAGGCCATCCAGACCATCATAACGATGCTGATCATCAGATACCCATGGCAATGGCAGCTTAAAGGCCAGTGACCCCAAAATGGCACTGGCCTTGTTGCGCAGCCAACAGACAGGGACAGTGAATGGGAAAGAAGGACATTGTTATGCAGTAAGGTACCTGTGTGTGGGAAACCCGCTTTTGTTATGCATGTTGTAATGTCAACCAAGGGAAGCCTGAGCCCTAATAAAACTCAGAGCTTAACCTGACCACACTACTTGTGTAACTTCTTTTGTGTAGCGTGCTGATGTGCCAGATAATGAAGAGATCAAATGCAGTGTAGTTAAACACATATCATGGCTTTTATTAGTAGAAACTCAGTAGTACAATAATGAATGATAATGGGTGCATACACAGATATAGCCAAGGGGAGAGCCCTTGGTGGTAGAGATAATACACGTCCAATGCCAGTAGTGCAGACTAAGCATAGTGAGAGATTGACAGCATGACACAGATTTACCACATGCATGGCTATAGTATGGTATGTTTTGTCTTTTAAACTGTTTATTCTTAATTCAAGAGTATTAGTTAGACATTGTAAGAGAAAATTTACTTATCTGGCATCTACCAATCATCACAGATGCTGGATACTATGGGATTTACTGTATTTGGAAATCATGTTCATTAAATACTATAGATTAGTCAAGAAGGATGAGAAGGGATATGTTCCTGTTGTCAAATCTCAAAAATATTGAGAAAGATTTTAGTCCTCTAAAAGGGAGAAAATCTGATTATATGTCTATCTGGATTACAATGTACTTATTTGGAAGATATTAAAATATTTTAGGAGCTTGGAGAAGAAAGTCTATCTTGATGAAAAAGCAGAGAGGGTGTGGTGATAGCAGATATTGGGAAAGGCATACTGCATAGCTGGTGTATGGTCAACAGATGATGCTGTAGAAAGGTAGATGTGAAAAATATTCTAGCAAAATATTCTAGCAATTGTGGCAGAAACAAGGCAGAGTTGAATCTATTATAAAAGTTCATGGAAGGGATTTTATGGATTGTTGGATGGAGTTTGCAACTGGGAAAGTAGACTTTCAACATAATGCTGACCCGGTGAAGAATCTCAACCAGAAACATTGACCATTCCCTTGCTCTCACAGTTTGCTGCTCACCTCCCTGTGAACTTGTATTTTTTTGGAACAGCATCTACAGTCTCTTCTGCATCTATTAAATGATATTTGAAAGGCAAACTCCTGGAACTTCTCGGCTATTGGTTCATGTTTCATGTACGTGATAAGTGATGGGAGTCTCGTGAATTATGCCATGCAAGAGGTTTGCTGTACACTGCTGGCTGCAGTATAAACGGGCACAAATTGACTTGTATGGGACTCCATGGTCCGATCAATCTGGTTTCACAAAGCTGACTCCTTTGATTAAGGTTGATAGTGCACATGAACATTTCTGATAATAGTCAGTGTGGTCCAGGATCTTGTAAAAGATAATTCAACAAGATGTGTGGATTTAGAAGATTGGTCCGTTAGATATTCTGCAAAGTCCATTTCATCAAGTGTGCAGGTTTTTAAATTGGATGTGAAAGCTGTCTCTTGAATTTTTCAAAGAAAATTTGACCCTCAAAAGTACAAAAATAATTTGACAGCAAATTAAATGTTTGCTCAAAGAAGGCACCATTATTAAAAAAGCAGATCAAAGAAAATGTTTAAGTAAATTCATGTTATGAAACTATGAGTAAAATCATTAACTGTCCAACTAAAGCACACAGTGAGGGCCTAATGTCAAAGGTAAATAGAACTACATCATATTTTCCATTGAAAATCATATAATTCCATAGGCGGTTCAAGGATCCCTTTATTATCACATAATAATAGATAAAAATGTAATGTACACACTAAAATTCAACTTTTGTCTGCCATAAGGCAAACAAAGAATTCCCACAAGCATTGTCCAGCACTCCCAATAATAAGAAAAAGAGAAACAAAAGAGAGTCCCTTCAGACTGTACGGATTTATTTCCAGAGCTCCCAGATCTTCTGCCACCTCTCCTGAGCTCCAGGTGTAAAACACTGATATGATCAGGAACGCTTGACAGCCTGAGGCCCAACGGGAACCCACCTTGCCTGTAGAGCACTCTTGAATCCCAGTTCCAATACCTGGTTCCCTTGAGTCAGCCTCCAGTGGTCTGTAGCCTGTGTGAGTCCATTGTCCACAATTCGCCAACCACCCGCAGCCTGTGTGTGTCCTTCAGCTGCTGAGCCCCTTGCTGGTCTGCTACCATGGTCACCTTCCTGAAAGAACCCTTCCAATGCTTCTCCTTCCCCATGGGGAATGTTCTCCCTGTTCCGTTCACTGCTTCAGTGTCTGCAAGCCATTGTGATAAGCTACCCAGAACAGGCACCACGTTAATGGGCACGGATCTTCTTGGTTGCAGAGTTTTAAATAAAGCACCATCTGCTCCTTTAACAGGCCATTAAATACCAGTACAGAGCTGTTGGCATCAGGACCAGGACCTGGAGGATGTGAAATATAATGTTTCATAATAGTTATAGCAATTTTTATGCTTTTAAATTAAAAAAAAATGATAGCATGGTAGAAGCTGATTCCAGCCATGTAACAATTACACCCAATTAACCTACAAACCTATAAATTTTGGATGGTGAGAGGAAACTGGAGCACCCGAAGGAAACTCACGCAGACAGAGGGAGAACAGACAAACTCCTTACAGACAGCACTGGATTCCATCCTGGGTCATAGGGACTCAAAGTGTTGTGCTAACAACTACACTATTTATTCTGCCCTTCCTATTACTCTATCTGACACTCGATTTAAGGTGATAGATTAAAAAAAAATCTACTGTCCCACATCCCATAAAAAAAGTAAACTAATTCCACTTAATGTTGGATTCAACTTTCAAAAATGCACCCTTCCCTTTTCTCTTAATTTCTGAAGTAACCTAGTCTTTCAAGTGAATAGCTTAATTTTTTTTAAGCAAATACCCTAGACTTTTGTGCTTTTGACATGTTGTTGGAGTTTGCAGGAAAGTAGAATGTCTTTAATCACACCCTTAATTTGTGCATCATGGTCAACGGAAAGGATCCAATGCAGGGGAAGTCCAGTTAATTTCTGCACGATACCACAGATTCAGATCTCCTCCTTTATCCACAATTAAGTGACAAGTCTTGTTCAGTTTATGATCATTAATGACTCTTTGGAGACCGATAGTGAAATTATTAGTGAAAACAATGAAATTAAGTCTCAGTGTATGGACTCTCTCATTGGAAATTTACATTCCCTGGAAATTACTTGTGACTTTTTGGAACATTGTTCAAAATTCAGTTCATTTGGTCCAAGATTATAATGAGCTCTGAAGCAAAATTGTCCTGCAAAAAAAAACCCAAGCTGATCATTAATTAGAGAATCATTGGAAAATATATCCAACATGTTCTCCAATTTGGTCTCCTTCTGCACTTTGTGTGGGGCTGACATTTCTTTAGGACTGCTCTAATTTGCATCACACATCATTCTCTTCAGACAATTTGGTCACAGAGACACCAGAAATAGGTGAGATCCTGTTCAAACCCACCTATCTGCACATGCATACTTTAAAAATCGAAAAAGGATTAAAAGTGTCATGAGTGGGCTGAGAACAAAGAGGCTGCATGTGTAGGTTTACAAATATTGACTAAATATTTTAATATTTGTGAATAAACTCCATACACATAGTTTTTTGGCCAAAAATGCCTGATTGCCCAAAATTATGAAGACCAACTTCCTTATTTGAAATTTAATCATCTTCACTGACCCATGGGTCGAGTATAGTTAAATGTTGGCAATGCTTATCCACTTTAATATTTAACAAATGGAAAGAAATGAAACAAGGGCCGACATGGCCTGTTTCCGTGCTGTAAACGGTTATATATGGTTATATTTCTTGTTTAGAAAATCACCACTGAGGCTTTAAAAAAAAATTAGATATACAGCATGGTAACAGGCCTTTTCGTGCCTCCTTCATACACACCCCCAGTTATTTTTTTATGAATGGTGGGAGGAAATCAGAACACACCAAGAAACCCGTGCAATCACAGGAGGAACATGCAAACACCTTACAGACTGCACTGGATTAGATCCCGAGTCGCTGCCGCTGTTACAGTGTTGGACCAACTGCAACATGCCACCCAAATTGCAAATAGCATTTCAAATTGCAATTCAGTTGCTTGACAGAAAGTAAATTTCTAGCATTTTCTTCATTTTGAATTTGTAGCATTCATCTTATTTCCCTTTAGCTGGTTCAGACAATTATTTTTCTTTACATTTTCCTGAAATCAATATTCTGTTATTATCCTATCCTTCATTCTCCATTACCTTGGCCCTTTTCATCATTTTACCTTGTAGTCATGTGAAATTGTTTGCGAGTACTTGTGGCTTTGAGGCAAACTTCTTGAAAGATCATGTCATGTGACCAACTACCTTCTCAGTTGCAGCAATAATTTTAGAAAGTTCAAGAGAAGCAGTGCGAGAAGCTCTTAGACATGTCTTGTTTTGATCCGCTAGTGCATCTCCGCACACGTTTTGTAAAGGTTGGAGATGAGGAATCGATAAAGTACACACAATACTCTGAAGCAAAGATGACAACGGGCCAACACCTATATCAGGGTCTAGAAAATCCACAAGCAACTTGACGAGTTGAGATGCAAACCACAGCGAAATGGAGACAACGTAATGTGTGCAAAATTAATTGGAAAATAAAGACCAGCCTCTTAAGTGTTAAACAACATTATTTGGATGTGTTGGAAATCTGACATGTTGCAGTGAAGTTCATGGCCCTATAATTCATTGCTGAAGGAATTGTTATGTTTATTTGGGTAAATGACATGAATGACTCCCCAGATAAACAGAATTAAGATGAGTAGAATGTGGCTATTTATGAAGTCAAGTTGGCATCTATAATTTGTTGACAAACCTACCTGCACCTGATGAATAGAAGCCTTATTTTTTTTAAAGTAATAAAAGTGTCACAGAAAACACTTCAACCCAACAATATTGGAAATCGTGCAGCCTTATCCACACAAAAAATGGTTTAAAAAACTGCCACATGACAAATCTTGCTACCGTTGGCATGGGGACCACTCAGGTTGGTTGCAGATTTGAAGTTAAAAAAATGTTTTGTCACAAGCAAGGTCATATATCTCTGTATGAAAGACTGAGCAGAACACAATGAGCTGGCAGTGCAGTAGTCAACATGTCCCACTGAAGTGAAGCAAATCCCATAGAAATTGACACAAAGAGGTTTGACGCAACATTGAAATGAATGATTAATTAAGGAAAGCAATTTGAATACCATAAGGCAAAAATAATCCGGTGGAGAAGTCAGTAGCATCAGCGAGAGAAAAAAAATGGTCAACATTTTGGGCCTGAACCCTTCATCAAGACCCAAGTTTGTAGCCTGAAAGATTGACCATTATTTTTCTCCCCTGATGTTGTTTGACCCTCAGCCCACTCACCCAAGATCTTCCTGTAGATTATATTTTGCTCCAGATTCCAACATCCTACGGTTTCTTGTGTACCCCCTTTGAATACTATCCAGTGCAATACATAAAAAATACTGTAGAAACACAACAGTCTACAGGAACTAAAGGGTAATCAACATTTTGGGCACCACCCTTCCATCTGAAACATTGGCTTCCCTTTACTTCCCATGGATGCTGCATGACTTGCTGAGTTTCTCCAGCACAGTTTGTGTATTACACTCAACTTCAGCATCTTCAGTCTTTCTCATTTAACTGAATGCTATCTCATCTACCGTCAGTAATTTTGAAGTCAAAGTATAGACCAATAATTAAATGTAACTCAGCTACCGACTGTCAATCGTGGACAGCTACTCATATCACTAGATGTTCAATCAGGCACTGTTGATGAAAGGTACTTTAAACTTAACCACATATTCTCGTGAAACTGTATAAACATTCGGACAAATTGGTCCTTTAGGTAATTTTGATGGAAGTTTCATGTGTGTCGTTTCTTATCAAGAAGGGAACCCATTTCATAATATTGATCAAACATATTTTGTAAGTGTCGTTCAGTGAAAAGGATCAAGGTGAGAGGAAACCAAGTTCTGTTGCATGCACATTGCTGTTCACACATTAGTAAGCACACATGGAAGTGCCACCTCACAGATACATCCTTGGCCTTTTGCACACCACCCAGACACCACTCTTCCCTCCCACAAAGATACAACCTCTCACACAAGTTCCCTTGTCCAATGCCTCCCTTCTTATTTCTCAATTCCCTTCAACCACCCTTGTCCCCTCCACTCTCCAGTCTACAGTTTCCAGTCCTTTGCCCACATCCGACCTGGCTCCTGAGCCTTTACTCTGACCATTCATCGAGGCCTGCTCTGTCTGTGCCCTTCACCACATACCTGATCCTTACTATAAAGGATGCAAAGTAAAATTACTGCAATGAGGAACTGTACAGGAGGGAGATAGATCAGCTAGTTGAGTGCTGTCAGAAAAAAAAAACTTTGCCCTAAATGTTAGCAAAACTAAGGAGCTGATTATGGACTTCAGACAGGAGAAATCTGGAGAACACAAACCAGTTCTTGTCAAGTGGTCATTAGTGAAGAGGCTAAAGAGCTTCAAATTCCTGGGTGTCCACATCTCTGAAGATCTATCCGGAGGCCTTCAGGTTGATGGAATCATGAAGCAGACTCACCAGCAGCTATTGAGGAGATACGGTATGTCACCAAAGACTCTTGCAAATTTCTACAAGTGTACCGTTGAGAGGATTCTGACCAGTTGCATCACTGTCTGGTATGGAGGTGTCAATGCAAAAGACAGGAAAAGCCTCCAGAGTTGTGAACTCGGTCAGTACCATAATGAGCTTCAGTCTTCACTCCTTTGAGGCCATCAACAAGAGGTGTTGTCTTAAGCAGCCTCCATCCTCAAAGACCCTCATCACCCAGGGTATGCCTTTTTTTCACTGCTACCATCAGGAAAGAGGAACAGGAACCCGAAGATGAAAACCCAGTGGCACAAAAACAAATTCATCCCCTCAGCCATCAAATTTCTGAATGGACAATGAATCACTGTCATTTTCTCTTATTTTTGCACGTATTTATTTTTAAAATGTATTTCAGAGCAGTATTTACACCTGCAATGAAACCACAAAACAGCAAATTTTGTGACATGTTCCCAACAATAAATTTGATATTCGATTCTGAAAGGGACTGGCTATATTTTTATCCTTCCGTGGAAGAGATTGGGTGAATAGATTTAAAATGGATTAGAACATATTATACATAAATAGGACTCAACCAATTTGAGCAGGCTTCTGCAGCAATGCAAAGGTATATGAAGTATATATACATGGGCGTTAGAAGTGTAAAGCTGATGCGTGTATAGAATCAAACACCAGTCTAATGCTTGAAGTAAATGGTTGACACCAATGGATGTATTTCAATGGTGATTTAAACTTTGCAAATGTTTTATTGCCAAGGCAGAGACAATTTATTCAAGAGATGAATAAAGAAAAAGAAAAAAAAAATGACTTGTTTAAAAAATCAGCATTCCTGAAAATAGTTCTGAGCTCAAAGTGTAACAGTCCATACACTGATCCACACTTGCACAATGCTGACAACACTTCACCTATTTGAGAAAACTGTACCATGCCAGTGGAGGGAGGTTCAGCAGGAAGGCTGTGGTATGTGCAGAATGAGCATTAACAGGGAGTGGTTTTACTGCAGCACTGCCTGCTTTGGAAACTGGCTTTCCACCTTGTGGTTGGAACAGTGATTAGTCATGATGTGGATCGTGGGCATGTGAGGTCCATTTTGCACATATCCCACTGCTCACCAAAAGTAAAAAAGAAACGCAGAAATTGAGGACTCATTGTCATAACCGAAAGGTGGTAGTGGGTATGAGCACCCATTGCTTCACAAATGCTCTTCATGGTGTGCATCTCAAACAGCCTCTGACAACCAAGTTCAACTCCTGCCGCATGGAGCTGGTCTCTCTGACAGGAGAAAGGGCAAAAGTGGGCCATTGGCACCTTGTTTCGAGCAGATAGGGCTCTTTAACCATTGATAGTAACTCATCTAGGAGAGGGAAGACACCAATTTCAAACCTCCACTGCCTTGTACCAATACTCACTCACAGGAAAGGCTTTGGGAGTAAACACTAAGGAAAAATACGGAGCAGGAGTCCCAAAAGTGGCTGACTACTGTAGCCTGCATGACAACTCCTGCGATGCCACTGGCACCAAACTGTATTGACTTTTGTCATTCCTTTGGACTTTTAATTAGCAGGGAGAGGGGAGTCCTACTGCATGGGCAACAAATGGATTTCCATATCAGCTCTTCCTGGTATGTTCCATGTAGAGGCGACTCCAGCTTTGCTTTATAGCATCAGACAAACATGGGAAGCAGCAGTTACTGGTTATAAGTTATAATGTTTGTTTGGCATGGTGCCAGGGGTTGTTTCCAACTGTGGGAGAGACCATTGTATTTCAATAGACGGCTACCACCTATCTCAGCCAGGGTTTCCCACAGCCAATAAGGTGCTGTCCTGCAACAGTTAATCTTCCTCATTGTATGCATGGATCATTCCACAAAGGACTGCTTGTAACTATCACCAAGCAAGAAAGAAAACAAATTCAAAAAGACAACACCCCTCAAGCTGGAATGTCCGCACAATGATGACTGGACTTAACCAAAACCTCAGCGATATTCAAGATGCATAAAAAAAACAGTGGTCTTTAACAATGAGCTACTAATAATTACCCTACTCAAAACATGTTTGTCGAATTCAATTACACTGAAGGGAAGGGGCTACACATTTTTTTCTCGCAGGGAAAGAACCAAGACAAGCCCTATGAGCACATTGTGAGTTTTGCCATTTGGAACTCCTTGCTACAAATGGTGGAGCCACCAGAAAATGTATCAATATGACTTAAGGCTCTCTATCTACACACCAGTCATGGCCCAGTATCTCTCATCAGTATGTATCCCCCTACCTTGAACTCCACCTCTGAGGTAAAAGATATGTACTATGACAAATTAGAAACTGTTGTCAGAAATATTACCAGCAATGAGCTCCTCATTCTCTTTGGTGACTTCAACGCCAGAGTGGGAGCTGATGGCGACTCCTGGCCGTCTTGTCTTGGCCACTTTGGAATTGGCAAAGTAAATGACAATGGAGTTCTGCTTCTTGCCTGAGTTTAACTAACTCTTACCTTCAGCACAAGATCTCATGGTGACATCCACTGTCTAAACACTGAAACCAACTAGAAACTAGACACCAACTAGAAATAATCATCACCAGTAACCCTTTCATCACCTGCTCTTAGACTACCAGGCTGACAGATCATGCTTTAGTTTGCTGCAAGATCAAAATATATCAAAAGAAAATCCACCTCTCCAAACAAACTGGAAAACACTTCATCAACACAACAGAGATGAAACAGCCAGTAAAGGTTGACCAGTCAATTCAGGTTGCTATGATTACTTCCTCACAAGGACCTCAGCCTCTGTCTTGCTTTTATTGACATGTAGCCTGATGTGTTTATTATCAATGGTGATGCCCTCTGGTTGTTAATTCTGGGGAACTTGTCAATGTAGATGCCACTGAATATCAAGGTTAGATGGCTCAACTTTCATTGTGGGCATTTTTGTGGCATAGCTGTTATTTGCCACTTGTCAGCCCTTGCATAATATTGCCCATGTCTTGATGCATGCAAGTATGTAGTGTTTCAATCACTGTGGAATTTTAAATAAAGTTTAACATTGTGCAATTGTTTGTGACTATCCATAATAAGTTGGAAAGAAGATAACAGCTGAAAATAATTATATTTGGGCTGAGATCATTGCCACATGGAAGTCCTGTGGTGATGTCTTGGGGTTGTGATGATTGTACTCAAACATTTATAACTAGAGTAAAATATTTGGTATCCAGCATCTACTGGATGCTGGATAAGTGTATTTTCTGATTGCTTGAGATTGCGTGGTTGCGTGGATTGACAAGCTAAGTGCGAGGCGCACCAATCTTAAACTGATGCATTTTTATCCTATTTATTTTCCTTGATTGATATTTCCTGTTGCTTGAGGGTGACGGTTGCTTGAATTCCAGTTACCAGAGGTTTTACTGTATCTTCCTTTGTGCAAGGTGATTCCAAACATGAAGAATTTTTTCCTCTGATGTCTCTGACATTCAGGATTTTGTCAGATGCTGGTTTGATATCAAGGGCACTCTCAACTCACCTTGAAAATAAGATACTTAGCTCAAATTTGTGCAAGTTTTGAATGAGTTCTGGAGTCAGTGATCCAAGTAAAACAGAAATTGAGCATTGATGAGTACGCTCATTAATAACCAGTACCAGATGAGAATTCTGTTGCTAACACCTTCTACCCCTTTGTCGATGATGGAAAACAAACTGATGGGGAGGTGATTAGTGGTCTAGATTTGGCCTGTTCCTGCCTGATCAAAACATAGTGATGCAATGTTTTTTTTTAACCTATCAAATAGACACCAGTTTTTTCAATTGCATAGGATCCACTCAGCCATGGGTGCAGATGGTTCTGAAGTATACATTTACAGCTGGATGGTTTCTGGTCCCAAATTTCTCACTTTATGCAGTGCTCTTGATTATTTCATTTTTTAATTAAAAAAATTAACACTATGAACCATACTGACCAAAATACACACAGACATTTCCCTCTTGAATATACACAGTGTCATTTTCTCCCGTTTATCCCCCTCCCTTCCCTCCCTCCCTCAACCCCCCATTCCCATTCACTCAAAGTTCAATCTACATTAAACCCGTTAAACAATGTCGTCACACAATGAAAATAAACAAGAAATTTGTGTCTTCTACTTTTACACACTGGGTCAGTTCATTTCGTCGTCTTCTCCTTCTGTCATTTTAGGTGGTGGAGGTCCGCAGTAGGACTTCTCTGTTGTGTTCCATGTACGGTTCTCAAATTTGTTCAAATACTGTGATGTTATTTCTTAAATTATATGTTATTTTTTCCAATGGAATACATTTATTCATTTCTATGTACCATTGCTGTATTCTCAAGCTATCTTCTAATTTCCAGGTTGACATAATATATTTTTTTGCTACAGCTAAGGCTATAATAATAAATCTTTTTTGTGCTGCATCCAAATCAAGTCCAAGTTCTTTATTTCTTATATTACTTAGAAGAAAGATCTCTGGATTTTTTGGTCTGTTGCTTTTTGTGATTTTATTTAATACCTGGTTTCGATCTTTCAAAAATTTTTCTAATTTCTCACATGCCAAAATTGCATGTATTGTTGTTCCTGTTTCCTTCTTAAAGCAAAAACATCTGCCTGATACTGCTGGGTCCCATTTATTTAACTTTTGGGACGTGATGTATAGCCTGTGTAACCAATTATATTGTATCATGCGTAACCTCATGTTTATTGTATTTCTCATAGTTCCGGAGCATAGCTTTTCCCATGTTTCATTCTTTATCTTTATCCCATTTTTGTTTAGGTTTCCTTGTTTCCTCATTCTCCTTTTCTTGCAATTTGATGTACATGTTTGTTATAAATCTTTTAAATATCATTGTGTCTATAATCACATGTTCAAAATTGCTTCCTTCTGGTAACGTCAGACTGCTTCCCAATTTGTCCTTCAAGTAGGTTTTCAGTTGGTGGTATGTAAACATTGTATCGTGAGTTATACCATATTTGTCCTTCATTTGTTCAAAAGATAATAATTAATTTCCTGAAAAACAATTTTCTATTCTTTTGATCCATTTTCTCTCCCATTCTTTAAAGGAAAGGCCATCTATTGTGAAAGGGATTAGTTGATTTTGCGTCAATATTAATTTTGGTAGTTGTTAATTTATTTTCTTCCTTTCTACGTGAATCTTCTTCCAAATGTTGAGCAGATGGTGCAGTACTGGTGAATTCCTATGTTGCACAAACTTTTCATCCCACTTATATAATATATGTTCAGGTACCTTCTCCCTTATTTTATCTAGCTCTAATCTAGTCCAATCTGTTTTTTCACTTGTTTGATAAAAGTCTGATAGGTATCTTAATTGTGCTGCTCTATAATAATTCTTAAAATTTGGTAGCTGTAAGCCCCTTGTTTGTTCCATTCTGTTAATTTATCTAGCGCTATCCTCAGTTTCCCCCCTTTCCATAAGAATTTCCTTATTATTTTCTTTAGTTCCTTGAAGAATTTCTCTGTTAGGTGAATTGGTAACGATTGAAATAGGTATTGTATCCTTGGGAAGATATTCATTTTAATACAGTTTACCCTTCCTATCAGTGTTAGTGGTAAGTCTTTCCAGTGGTCTAAGTCATCTTATAATTTCTTCATTAATGGCTGATAATTTAGTTTGTATACATGGCCGAGATTATTATCTAGTTGTATACCTAGGTATCGAATTGCTTGTGTTTGCCATCTAAATGGTGACTCTTTCTTAAATGTTGTGAAATCTGCATTATTCATTAGCATTGCTTCACTTTTATTTGTGTTGATCTTGTACACCAATACTTCTCCATATTCCTTCAATTTCTTATGTAATCCTTTTATTGATATTTCTGGTTCTGTTAAGTATACTATGATGTCATCTGTAAATAGACTGATTTTATATTCCTTCTCTTTTATTTTTATCCATCTCATTTTATTTTCTGTTCTTATCAGTTCTGCCAATGGTTCTATAGCTAACGCGAACAGTGAGGGAGATAGTGGTCATCCCTGCCAAGTTGATCTGCTTAATTAAAATTGGTTTGATATATATCTATTTACTGTCACCTTCGCCAATGGTCCCTTATATAATGCTTTAATCCAATTAATATATTTCTCTGGTAGGTTGAACTTCTGTAGTACTTTAAATAAATAATTCCATTCTACTCTGTCAAAGGCTTTCTCTGCATCTAAAGCAACCCACTGTTGGTGTCTTGTTTTCTTGTACTGCATGGATTAAGTTAATGAACTTACAGATATTGTCCGTTGTTCATCTTTTTTTAATAAATCCAGTTTTTAATAAATCTAGTTTTACTATTTTTGGTGCACAGTCGGCCAATCTGTTTGCTAATAGTTTAGCTATTATCTTATAATCTGTGTTAAGTAGAGATATTGGTCTATACGATGCTGGAGTTAGTGGATCTTTCCCCATCTTTGGTATTACTGCAATTATTGCTGTTTTGCATGAATCTGGCATGTTTTATGTTTCTTCAGTCTGGTTCATTACTTCCAGGAGAGGAGGAATTAATAAGTCTTTAAATGTTTAATATAATTCTATTGGGAGTCCATCCTCTCCTGGCGTTTTATTTTTCGGTAGTTTTTAAAAAATTATCTCCTGTATTTCTTCTATTTCAAATGGTTTTATTAATTTATTTTGCTCCTCCGTTTGCAATTTCAGTAGTTCAATTTTAGTTAGAAATTCTTCTATTTTGTCTTCCTTCCCTTTGTTTTCAGTTTGATATAGTTGCTCGTAAAATTCCCTGAAGTTTTCGTTGATCTCCGTTGGGTTATATGTAATTTGTTTGTCCTTTTTCCTTGATGCCAATACAATTCTTTTAGTTTGTTATGTCTTAAGTTCCCATGCTAGTATTTTGTGCGTTTTTTCTCCTAGCTCATAATACTTCTGTTTTGTCTTCATTATGTTCTTCTCCACCTTATATGTTTGTAGTGTTTCAGATTTTATTTTTTGTCTGTCAATTCTCTTCTTTTAGTTGTATCTTCCTTTATTGCTAATTCTTTTTCTGTACTTGCTATTTCCCTTTCCAACTGTTCTATTTCCCGATTGTAGTCCTTCTTCATCTTAGTTACTTAACTTATTATCTGCCCTCTGATGAATGCTTTCATTGCCTCCCATAGTATAAACTTATCTTTCACTGATTCCGTATTTATTTCAATGTACATTTTAATTTGTCGCTCAGTGAATTCTCTAGAATCCTGTCTTTTAAGTAGCATGGAGTTTAATCTCCATCTATACGTTCTCGGTGGGATGTCCTCCAGCTCTATTGCCAATAACAGGGGTGAGTGATCCAACAACAATCTAGCTTTATATTCCGTTTTCCCTTGAAACTCTCCCTTGAATGTGGGCTGACAACAGGAACATGTCTATCCTTGAGTATGTTTTATGCCTACCCAAATAATATGAATATTTCTTAATTCCTTAATTCAGGGGAGTCACGTGATGGAGTAGTGGCCGGTTGGAGAATACCAGCCCTCTCCAGAAAAAAAGAAAAAAATGTAAAGAAAAATCAAAGCCATAGACACACAAACCACAACAAATTAAAAATAAAGGTGTGGAGAAAATTGCACCAAAAAACAACGGGAATAAAAGAAGAAGGAAAGATGTCAGAAGAGAAAGGTGAAGGCCTTACCTGTACGAAGAGGCAGGGGCCCGCGGTGGAGAGAGGAGCCTGCTCCCTGACGTCAGTAGAAACATCGAAGGGTTGCGACCCACCGAGTGCAGAACTACAAAGGTGGCTCATGGTGCCAAACTGAAGTGCGCAACCGCGCATGCACGACTCCTCACGCATTCCCGATGCGCACGACAAAGACAACACTGACGGGAGGGGGGACCAGCTGAGGAGTGGATCTCCACAGCTTGAACAGATGAGAATGACCCAACAGCAGGGCTCCCAGCAGGAAGACACAGAACATAACGGGAATGAGAAGGAGGAGAGTGAAAAAAGGAAATCAGAGAAATAGCAGATGACTAGCCCAGAGGAAGAGGACCAACACCAAGACACCATTAATAAAAACAATAATACCCAGAAAACTGAGATAAACAGCCCAACAAGAAAGTCAGAAGAGACAGACGTAGAGGACACAGATCCTGGAGTGGACTCAGAGGAAGAGGAGGGAGAACATCAAGCTCTGCACAGAGAAATGGAAGATGAAGGGAAGGGAAAGTACATGGATAAAAAAAAATCAAGAATATATGGAAGCATTAAAAGAATGGCTGACACGAGAATTCTGTGAAATAAAAAGAAGAATAAAAGGTGAGAATCTGTGTCCTCACCTGAGAATCAAGACTCTCAAATTTTAAAAACTTAGCAGCGTTTTGTGTGAGGGCATGAATGCAGAAACACCACAGATGCACAACAGCAATAAATGACCATGATGAATGCAGGTAATCTTAACACAAAGAAATTCATTTGTGCATGTTTTCTTGTACAATGTTCATTTTTAAACATTATTTCAAACATTACAAAGTATTTTGTGTAGTGAACATAATTGCTTACACTTTTTTCACGTTGACATTACTTTTCTTTAAACCTGCTCATTTTGATAAATTAAGCATGTTGTATTTGCTAATGAATAAACTAGCAAAAATTGCCTGTTCATCTCTTCCTTATCCCTCCTTAAATTTGAATTTTAAAAGTACTGTCCAAGAGTCCAGAAATTCCAAAAATGCAAAACGACCATTCCCGAGCAGTTAGGATTTTAGGTCTATTGCTGTATGATGTGGACTGAATTAAATAAGCTGAAGACTGGTTTCTGCAAAGGTAGGAATCTGAAAAGGCAGTCAAGATTGGTGAACTTTACAGAACTTCACTACAAAACATGCGTAGAAATGCTGTACCTTGACTTGAGTACATATGTTGGACCCCACTGTCGTTGAGGATGGGAATGTTTTTTTATTTATTTGCTTATTCAAAATTGTAGTTAAAATTGTTTTTGGGAGCATGGTGGGGGAGCATAGGGGAGATGTCTGTTGTGAGCTGGGTAGGGAAGAGATTGCAGGGGATAGGAGGTTAGGTTGAATGGTAGGATGAATGGAATGATGTTCAAAGAAGGGAAAAGGACCATGAACATGGAGGGGGAGAACAGGGTTAAGGTGTGGTAGGGCTGGTAATAAGGAAAGGATCAGTATTATGCAAAAGAGTTTAGAGAATTATGGGAAGGCTGGATGCAGGAGAATTCCAGGGAAAAGACAGAAGGAAATTGATAGTTGGGTATCAAGGAGATGTGGTAAATGTAGCTGCAATGTTTGGGAAGACAATAGCTTATAATATTGCCAAGAAGATCATTGACATCACTGCAAAATAATTGGTTGGGAGTGATAGCCAGAAGGTGTTGCCAAGTGATAATGCGAAAGCCTTGGCCTTTTGTGCTGCTATTTTTGAGTTTCTTCACAATCTATCGCATCCTGGTAGTAGAGGATCAATCAGACTAGCTATGGAACATTTTACCTGGCCTCATGTTAACAGGATGTTGGATTATGGGCAAGGACCTGCTTGCCTTGTCAATGCTCTGAAGTCTCCAGACACACAAAATCCAAGTTAAGGATTTTGTTGCTCTGGATTCCTGTTTCCAGCATGTGAACGTAGACTTGATGCACCCGATTCTGCAATCTCGTGGATATACTTATCTACTCACGTATGAAGACTGGACTGATAGAAGGCCATTCCCATCAGTGACATCTCTGGGGAGACAGTCGCTAGGGGTTTTGTGGATCGTTGGATTCCATTTTTTTGGCATTCCAGTCATTATTACAACAAACTGAGGGACTCAATTCGAGTTGGTGTTGTTCTGAGCTCTCACTGATCTTTTGGGCACTACCCGCATTTGCACCATGGCTTACTATCCACAGGCCAACGACTTCATAGAGTGTTTCCATCAACAATTGGAGGCAACATTAACAGTAGGTGGTGATGCATCCGTGTGGAGCGAAAATTTCCCCATGGTTCTCCTTGGAGTGCGTACTGCTATTAAGGTAGATCCTGGATGTTCAGCATCTGAGCTAGTATAGGTCACTACATTAACCTTGCAAGGTGAGTTTGTGAATCCAAGTTCAAGAACAATGTTCTATGATCTGGCTAGTTAGTTGATCATCTTCAGGAAAACATAAGATTTCTCCAATCTATTCATCTGCCGCAGATGTTACCTTCAGTATATGTATCAAATAATTTACAAAGCTGTATTCATGTTCCTTTGGCATGATGCTGTTTGCAAATCACTTCAACCCATTTACAATTGTCATTTTCAGGTCCTACAATGCCACCCAAAGACTTCTGTGATTGGCAGGAATGAAAAAGCCGACATGGTTTTCATCAACAGTTTGAAGCCACCATATATCGATAGTCAATCGTGTCTGCCTGTCCCGCATCGGACTGGTCAGCCACAAACGAGCCTGCAGCTGACGTGGACTTTTTATCCCCTCCATAAATCTTCGTCCGCGAAGCCAAGCCAAAGATATCGATAGGCTATGTACTGTGGCAGAACCAGAGTCAGGATCGGTGACACCCTTGCCAGTCAGACCATGCATCGCCTGTCTTGCCCTATCATATGAGGTCAGGCTGAACTGTTAGCCTTCCTGACCATTACATATTGGAACAGTTCCTATTAGTCATCTCCTTGCATGACTCGGAGGCTGAGAGAGGGGCTGTAACGGTCGCGTACTTACCGTCATCGTGAGGACAGTGAGCGCGTCAGGATCACCCATATGGCACTGAGCCAATGAGAAGGTTAGAGGAGTTTAGCTGGGTGGTGTTTGCAATGTTGTGTCTAGTGAATAATAAAAAAAAGGTTGACTTCATCATGCTGAAAGAAACAGTATGCTTATTCTTTATTTGTTTGTAAACTGCAGCAAATAAGTGCCATTACAGTATCTGCTGGAGAGATGTCTGTAAAGATGAAAGGACTGGACAGTCATGCAGTGATCAGGCATCTGAGTGCTGATCTTAAAGACATTCATAGGGCCAGGGAGTTGGGTATCATGAGGGAGCTGATGTGGCAGTGAGAGTAAGTTCAGCGGACGTGATAAGGAATAATGAAAACAAATGGGAGGCACCAACCATGAAGAAGATAGGATCTTCACTAAGGGCCTGAAGAGCGCATACTCCAATCAGCCCCCTCAGACCTGCAGCAGTAGGCTGTGCTCAAGTTACATATGCACAGTGAAGTTAGCTGTCTCCTTTTCACATCAGTGTGCTTGACCATGAGCTTCAGTGAAGATATCCATGCCACCCAAGAAAAGCAGATTTCATTTTCAGAAATGATGGCATCTGATTGCAATAACCCATTGGATTCTCTAAAATGATATACTGTCACAAATCAGACAAGAAATTGTCAGTGCACAACTATGCTTTTAGGCCATTATCTTTTCAACCACGTTGTTATGAATTTCTAGGAAGTCTTGTTCAATGCTACAGATCTACATTTATATTTATAATGCACACCATTTTAATTGCTGCATTGACATGAATATTCACTGTTTTTATTCTATCTGAAATAAAAAGCAGATGAAGTTTTGAGGATCAGAATCAATCAGTATAATAGAATAACCATGCAGAACAGATGGATGATTTGGAGTGGAACATATTCATCTTCTATGGGAGTGGCATCAAGGTGAAGAAGAGATAGTCACTGAGGAATTGAATGTAACAATTGTCCAGAAATGTGAAGTGAACTTTACAACTGAGAAATTGTAGATTGAGGAGACGATGTTATCAAAGAGGATGGGGCAGATGAGTGCACAGGAATTGGTGTGAGTTAAAGTTCAGGTAACAGAGCTTTGTAAGATATTCAGATCTTCAGGGATGTCAGCCAAGGTATCAAAATCAGGACTGGAAGAGTTCAACTCTAAAGTGAGGGTTTCCCTGGATCTGGGTGAGGTGGATAGGCAATAAAAACAGGAATGTGATCAGAAGCTCCATGGCAAATATGTTGAGAGATTGCAAAGCCAATAGATAATCTTCAGGGAAATCCCAATAAGTTCATGCAGCCATTTTAACGAGAGAGGGCATGTTGAAAGTACAAACAGCAATAGCTTCAGATTTCCCTGTATTTAGAAGAAAGGACCTTCTGCCCATTCAGCTTATGATATCAGACAAGCTGGTGACCAAATCAGATACACAGGATTGGATGAGAAAGATGTTGATGAGGTGGAGGTGAGAATTATCACATGCAGAACTCAGCAGGAAGCATATTTTCAACAATAATCTATTTCTAAATGTTCTCCCAATTGAAAACTCTGACTTGTCCCTCATTCATTTATAATGGTGCCACCTTCCATGGTCACATATTTTCTAGAAGCACTCCCAGCTTTTTTTTAAAATTGAGAATTATGGTAACAGGCCTTTACTCCCCATGAGCCCATGCTGCCGGTTACAACTATTTGACCTATAATCGCTATATATTTTGAAGGGTGGGAGGAAACAAGATCAGCTGGAGAAATCCCACACAAACATGGGGAGAACATACAAAGTCCTTACAGACAGTATCAAATTCAAACCCTGGTCCTGGATGCTGGTACTGTAACGTCATGGTGTTAACTGCTACACTAACCATGCCACCCATTCAATCAGACTTTACATATTCCCAGGACTGGGTTCTCAGCAAGCAAAGCGTATACTGGGATTCTGACATGTGAAAAACATCTAAATTTTAGTTCTGTGTGTCTTCACCTACATGGTTTGAGTTTCAAATAAGGTTTTAAACTTGAGCTGCTCGTGTCTTCTTTGAATGTTGGAACAGGACTTAGAAAGCTGGTTCTCCCAGAAGCAGGCCTAATGCTAATCAATATTTTCCACGTCCCCTGCTTTTTTGCATTTTTACTACTATGTAGTTTTTCTCCATATCCTTCATAGTTTCAAGTACCTCCACCAAATCCTCTTTTAACTTCCAAGGAAAGCAACCCCTGGTTCTGCCATGTATCTACCAACTCAAATCTCATATTGGTGGCATATGGTTAACATAATGCTATTACAATGGCATCAACCTGGGTTTAAATTGGTGCTGCCTGTAAGGACTCCCTGTGTCTGCGCAGGTTTCCTCCAGGTGCTCTGGTTTCCTTTCACACTTCCAAACATACGAGGGTTGGAGGCTAATTGGGGTATTTGGGTGGCACTGGCTTATGGGCCAGAATGGCCTGTTACCATGCTGTAGGTTCAAATTTAAAAAACCCTAATTTACGGAACTTCAAAAGAAGTTGCTTCTTCATTCTCCTGAAAGCCTTTTCATCTTTACTAGGATTTTCCCTGAGATCCAGACAATACTCTCTCTAAAATCTTTTTTTGACAATTAGCATCAGATTAAGAGGTTTATCTTGTCTGTTTGTAAGATTATTACTGTCTCCAAGAATATATATTGCTTTTCTCTGTGCATTGAACATCAATAATCTTGAGCAAAGAATCGCTGGAGGAACGCAACAGGTCAGACAATGTTCAGTCAACATTTTGAGTCAATCATTTTTATCAAGATTAAGATACAAAGGTGAAAATACAGATATAAATAGGGAAAGAGGCTGAAGAATGACCCAGAGATAGGAACTGAGTCTTAATCAAGGGTTTCAACTCAAAACATTGACTGACCAATTCCACCCATGGGTGGTATCTGATCTATTGAGCTCGTCCAGCAAATCATTTTCTGCTCAAGATTGCAGCATCTGCCATATTTCTCTCCTCAAAGATTGGAGGTTCTGAAGATCCCATTTGTATCCAAATCTTTCAATGAAGTTCTGTTCACTTGATATGTTTCCTTAAATGTCCATAAAATGCACAGAAGTCTCACTTCCTTCAAACTCTTCTGAATCAAGTCACTATTGCAGTTAATGAGGACAATTGAAGAGTAAGTGGAGGGGAAACAAAGTGAATGTCAGTGGACTTTCACTAAAGGAAATGGACAAAAGCCCAGGGAGTGAGAAGCCGTATTCCACCATAGGAATGTCATATCTAAATTTAGTTTCAAACGTATCTCACCATCGAAGTCTCCTAGAACTAGATAAACAGCAGATTTTCACTAAAAGCAAAGAGGTTCACTATTACATTTTTGGAAAGTTGTCTTATTCTGTATGATTTTGGTCCCACAGAAAACACCTTCCGAATCATTATGGCAATGAGTTCAATGTGTGCTTCAGAGGAACTGGTGCCTCCTTCACCTTTCAGTAATGAATGTGCTATTGTAGCGGCTGCTGTGGCAGTGCTACGAAATGAAGAGATGTCCACATAGTATGAGAGGAACCAAAAAAACTGACTTTATTATTTGAATTCACTACATTGCCGCTGGAGAATGGCAACTTCCGGTGACGTATGCACCGGCTTCCGTAACTGACATTGGCGCATCGCTGTTAAATTCCTTGGCCAGTGGTGCGCCACACGAAAGTGGGAGGTTCCTTTAGTTCACACATGATGCCAACCGCGGGCTTCTTCTCAGTAGTGAAGGATGGCCCACACCATCTTGGGATAGTTGACTGTTACGGCGATGCAGCCCATCCATCTGCACAGTCGTTCAGCCTATAACACCACCCACACCCCCCACACACAGAATCGCCACCGCCCTGAGCGGCTTAACTTACAGTCTCTGGGCAGTTGGCCTTTGCGTCTGACCTGGGGGTCCGGAGCTGACAGGTCAGAGTGCAGGTGCGCGGCTTTGAGGAGGTTGACTGTGAATCTGTCCTGTCGGCCACCAATGTCCAGTGTAAATATGATACCATCTCTCTGTAGTACCTTGAATGGTCCTTCATGTGGGCACTGTAAGGTTGTTCCTTGCTGACCTCCCCTTAAAAAAATGCAGTGGATGGACTGCAGGTCTGCGGGAATGTGGCTGGGCAGCGAGCTATGTCGAGACAGTGTCTGGGGGGTGTTTACCTGCTTGCACCGTCAACCTCTGGAGGGCATCTAAGATGTTGGGCTGTGGGCTGGTGGAGGGTGGGGGGTGGTGGTTGAAATGGATGTTCCTGGGAATGATGAGTGGGAAACCCTGCACCATCTCTGTGGACAAGTCTGGCAGATCCTCCTTTGATGCCATGCAAATGCCTTGGAGTACCTATGGAAGCTCATCCACCCAGTTCGGGCCATGCAGCTGGGCTTTCAAGAAGGACTTCAGGTGGTGGTGGAACTGCTCGACCAGGCCATTTGCTTGAGGAAGGTAGGCCATGGTGTGGTGTTCTTGACTTCCATAAAACTTAGTCAGGTTGGACCAGAGCAAGGAGGTGAACTGTGCCACTTGGTCTGAGGTGATATGGGTCTGGACTCCGAAGCGCGTGACCCAGTTGGATAGGAAAGCCCTGGCACATGTCTCTGTGTTGCACACAGGCCTAAGTATTGCCTCCAGCCAGTGGGTAAAACAATCAGTCTTCATGAACAATTAGCGCATTCCCTGGCTCACAGGGTGTGTGCTGATGATGTCTACATGAACATATTTGAACTGGCGTTGCACCGGCTCAAATGTCTGGAGTTGGGCTTTCATGTGCTTGTGTACCTTGGAGCCCTGGCAGGTTCGGGCCCACAGGGTCACGCCCCGGCAGAGGCCATGTCAAACAAACTTGTCAGGCAGCAGGAGGATGATGGACCTTATGAAGGGGTGGGATATGCCGTGGATCTGGTTGAAAATCCACCGTCACCACGTGGTGGCTGGGATAGGTCTGGGCAAACCTATGGAGACATTGCACAGCAGGGACAGGCCTCCTGGTGAGGGGAAAAAATTGCTGAACTTCAGGCTGGTGAAGGCCGTCTGGTAGCCTAGACATCCGGGTCCTTTGTCTGGTCTTTGGCAAGTTGGGCAACGTCGAGCCTTCCTGAGGTGGAGGCGATCATAGGTCTGGACAGCACGTCAGTCATCACATTGGACTTGCTGCGACAGGGAAAATGTCCGTGGTATACTCTAAGATGTAGGTCAGGTGCTGCTGTTGTCTTACTGACCACAGATCCGAAACCTTGCTGAGTGCATAGGTTAGCGGTTTGTGGTCCATATAGGCTGTGAAAATCCTTCCCTGTTATAGGTATTGAAAATGCGGTATTGCCAGGTACAGGGCCAAGGTCGAACCTGCTGTATTTTAACTCTGGCGATCAAAGGTGCTTACTGAAGAAAGCAAGGGGTCACCAGTGTTTGTTGACCCATTGCTCCAGGACTGCACCCACTGTTCTGTCTGACGCATCTGTTATAAGGACCAGGGGATGGTCGAGTCTGGTGGCACCAGCTCCGTGGCCCTTACCAGTGCTGTTTTTGTGGCGTGTAAAGCTTCTGTGGTTTTCATTTGGAGCATCTTGTCGCTGAGTTTGATAAGGCCGAACAGGGGCTGCATGAGGGTGACCACTCCCAGTAGGAAGCGATGGTATAAGTTAACCATCCCCAGGAACTTTAGCAGACCTTTAATTATGCTCGGCTTGTGGAAATTTTGAATGGTCTCTACCTTGCTGGCCAGTGGTGTGGCTCCCTCTGGGGTGATGCAGTGTCCCAAGAACTGGCACTTGGCAGGGTTCACCGTAAGCCCAAACAGCTGCATTCTGTCGAACAGGAGAGTCAGATGCGTCCTGTGAGTGGTGGCATAAGGGATGGCGATGAGTAAGTCATCTGAGTAGACAAAGATGAAATTGAGGTCACTACTAACCACACCCATGAGTCATTGGAACATCTGGGGCGCGTTTTTTAGTCTAAAGAGCATCCGCAGGAACTCGAAAATGCCAAAGGATGTGTTGATTGCTGTTTTTGGAAAGTTGCTGAGGTATCTTTTGAAGGTACACCCTGGAGAAAACTTAGCAGCCTTGTAGCCTTGTGGCAAAGTCCTTGACATGTGGGATTGGGATTGGATGCCTCATTTAGCCATCTGTAGTCACCACATGGGTGCCAACCACCAGAGCTCTTCTGCACCATGTGGATTTGGGGAGGCCCAGGGGCTGTTTGAATGGTGGATGATCCCCAGCTCCTCTATGGCAGCTTGTTGGAGCTTGTCTTGTGGGAAGTGCCAGGCCCATGCGTGCACTGGGGGCCCAGCAGTCTCTATGCAGTCCTCCACACCATGTGGCGGGTTACAGTCATGGAAGTTTGGGGCTAGTAATGCTGGGTACCTGACCAGTAGGCAGGCATACTCATCTTGGTCCAGGGCATGAATCCCTAAAGGCAGGAAGGAACTTTACCATAGGGTGAGAGGGAAAGACTGGAACATGGTAGCATTCATTAACTAGCATCTTGTCATGTCCACCAGCAGTTCATGTGCACATAGGACATCTGCTCTGAGTAGTGCCTGTCCCACTGACGTGATTGTGCACTTCCACTGGAAGACAGTGTCTGCGATCTGAATGGTGACCAGGCGGCTTCCATAGCTCAGGATGAAGGATTCATTGGCCACTTGCAAGTGGAGGCCCTTGGGTTTGTGTCTTGCCTGGAAATACATCAGCAGGACGAAGCTGATTTCTGTTCCCGTGTCAACTAGGAAGTATCTCTTCATCCATTGGTCTCTGAGGTAGAGTAGGCCTTTCAGAGCGCCAGCTGCTGAGGCCTCTATCAGTAGCCAGCTTGTCTGTTTCCTGTTGCCGTATTAGGTCTGGCCCCAACAATGAAGACGCTGTTTACATCCGGTACCGCACGGATGGCAGTCTCTTCAATCTGAGGCGCCTGCAAGCTCACACCAAGACACAAGAGAAACTTGTCCGTGAACTACTCTTTGCAGACGATGCCGCTTTAGTTGCCCATTCAGAGCCAGCTTTGCGGAAACTGCCAAAATGTTTGGCCTGGAAGTCAGCCTGAAGAAAACTGAGGTCCTCCATCAGCCAGCTCCCCACCATGACTACCAGCCCCCCCACATCTCCATCGGGCACACAAAACTCAAAACGGTCAACCAGTTTACCTATCTCGGCTGCACCATTTCATCAGATGCAAGGATCGACAATGAGATAGACAACAGACTCGCCAAGGCAAATAGCGCCTTTGGAAGACTACACAAAAGAGTCTGGAAAAACAACCAACTGAAAAACCTCACAAAGATAAACGTATACAGAGCCGTTGTCATACCCACACTCCTGTTCGGCTCCGAATCATGGGTCCTCTACCGGCATCACCTACGGCTCCTAGAACGCTTCCACCAGCGTTGTCTCCGCTCCATCCTCAACATCCATTGGAGCGCTTTCATCCCTAACGTCGAAGTACTCGAGATGGCAGAGGTCGACAGCATTGAGTCCACGCTGCTGAAGATCCAGCTGCGCTGGGTGGGTCACGTCTCCAGAATGGAGGACCATCACCTTCCCAAGATCGTGTTATATGGCGAGCTCTCCACTGGCCACCGTGACAGAGGTGCACCAAAGAAAAGGTACAAGGACTGCCTAAAGAAATCTCTTGGTGCCTGCCACATTGACCACCGCCAGTGGGTTGATATCGCCTCAAACCGTGCATCTTGGCGCCTCACAGTTCGGCGGGCAGCAACCTCCTTTGAAGAAGACCGCAGAGCCCACCTCACTGACAAAAGGCAAAGGAGGAAAAACCCAACACCCAACCCCAACCAACCAATTTTCCCCTGCAGCTGCTGCAACCGTGTCTGCCTGTCCCGCATCGGACTTGTCAGCCACAAACGAGCCTGCAGCTGACGTGGACTTTTACCCCCTCCATTAATCTTCGTCCGTGAAGCCAAGCCAAAGAAAAAGAAAAAAAAAATTAGGTCTGGTAGTAGGGTATGAGCATGGGGATGTGCACTGCCCGGTATCCTGGCCCCATGGGCGGTGGTAGAAACAGTGTTCATTGTGCTTCTCTGTGCGGCCATCGTGTTGCTGCTGTGCCGCACTGTTGGGGTTTCCAGTGGGCTGGCCATGATAGTGGCGCTGACACCATAGATGGGCTGCATGTGGAGGGAGCTCTGCTGTGGGGTGTGGAAGAGACTGTTTGCCTCCATGGCTACCAGGTGCAGGGAACTGAAATTCATGTCCAAAACCACCGAGGAAATGTTTACCGGTAGCTTGGAGAGGAATAGAGCCTCGAAAAAGAAGCAGACTTTATGCCCATCTGCTGGGGCCACCATCTCATTCATGAGTTCGGAGGGATTCCTTTCATCCAGGTCCTGCAGGTTTAGGATCCAAACAGTGCGCTTATGCCACCTGAGTTCTCAGGGGTCAAGGAGGAACCGCCGGAACTGCTCATACTTACGCTCCATTGGTGGTTTCTCCATGAAGGAGCTTACTTTGACAGCAGTGGTGGCATCCAGAGTGCTGACGACGTGCCAGAACTTGCTGTCCCCTGAGACAATTCCCCTGTTGTGGAACTGGGACTCAGCCAGTTGCAGCCAGATCTTGGGTTAGTTTTCCCTGAAGGGTAATAAATGCATACCCACTGTGTTGGTCGCAATGGTTGCAACTGCAGTAGTAGTGGATTCTTGCATTCTGATGTGTTTGATGTAGGTTCCAAGACTTTGGAACCATCAGGGTCACCACTGTAGCGACTCCTGCGGCAGTGCTACAAAATGAAGAGATGTTCACACAGTATGAGAGTGAACCAAAAAATTGACTTTATTATTTGAATTTGCCACATTGTCCTGTGGAGAACTCCCACTTACAGTGAAGTGTGCACCACACAGAAGTGGGGTATTCCCTTAGATTGCACATGGCGTCAACCGCAAGCTTCTTCTCTGAAGTGAAGGAGGGCCTGAGGCATCTTGGGATAGCTGACTGTTGCGGCGATTCGGCCCATCCACCCGCGCGGTCTCTCGGCCCTTGTCAGCAAGTCAACTTCAGATGGAACATCAAAAAATTAAAAGTGACACCAGAGAAATACAAAGTCAAAAATACATTTCACCTGCACAATAGAATACACCAAAAAAAAAGATTAAGGGGACAATGTAGAGATCAGATTTAAAAGGAAGCCATCTAAGAGGTGTCTAATTAACCAAAAGGTTGGATCTGTCCATGTGCAAGTCTAATAGATGAATGAATTAAGTGGTGTGTTTTATCTACAAGTATAGTGTACTGAAACAATGAACGTCTGACTTGCTGCTAATTCCAAGGTGTATAGAACACACAGCACTTGAAGAGGTATGAAAAATACCAGCTGAGCAAATTTCCTAAAAACTGATGGCTAAAAACTGAGAGAAGGCAATGTTGAGGATATTTTTTTTAACCACATAAAATTTTAGCACATAATGAGGCCATTTGCATTGTCAACCTGTACAGTTCAATAGAATAGTAAACCATCTTGGCTCACTAGTCACTATTATCTCTGTATTCCTGCAATTATTTCCTTTCCGGTATATCTCCAGCTTCCACGAATGCTGTAATTGAAATAGGCTCCACTGCTACCTCTGGTATTGCTTTGCAAACCCTAGCCACTCATTATGCAATAATGAAAAAAAAAAGTGTCATGTCACTGCTGGTTCTTTTGCCAAGCAATTTCATTCCATATCTCCATCTTACTTGACCTATGTGTCCAAGGGAATAGTTTCTCTCTGTAAATTCTGTCTATACCTAACTCTAAACCTAGGCAATTTCATAAATATTTCAGATCCGCTTTAAGCTTTCTCTGTTTAAAAGAAACATCTGCGCCACAGCAGTATCTCAACATCTCCATCCCTCAATCCTGGAATTGTTTTCATCAAACGCATTTTCATTCACTTCACAGCCACCATGTCTTTGGTGAAGTGCTGTGCACCAAACTAAGCAGAATATTCCAATAATCCAATAATCCCCAAATTAGTCCTTTGTTAAGATCCCTCCTGTCCCTCCAATTCATATTGTTTGCTCTCAATTTTCTTATCAAAATATAACACTGTAAAGGGGAGAGGAAAATAAAGGCAAATTAGCTCATTAAAATACCTGACCTGCATAAAATTGATTTTTAAAAAATCATCACTGATTTGAGCTTCTGAATGGATGCAGACAAGATCATTCAACTCTTTGAGCTTGTCCTTGCATTTACTGAGCAGACAGTTAAACAATAACCAACTTCATGAACTTCCCTTTTGTCACATATTCCTCAGTATACTTGGCTAACCACAATAAAACCACTTAAATTCAGAAACTCAGTAAAATTTGATGAGCCGAACAGTGGAGGTAATGGCGTAACAATTTCACTTTGATCAAGTTGAAGTTCAAGCTTATTATTATCATGCAATTGTAAGGATCAGAAGGACGAAATGCATTCTTCAGTCCTTGGTGTAAAAATATCCAAACACATATAAAGTACAGGTAATCCCCGACTTACGACCGTAATTCATTCCAAAAGATCAGCTGTTCCTCAAAATGGACGTATGTTGGAATTTAGTCTGAACTCTCCTTGAGTTGAGTGGCATGTGTTTTTGAATTAGATCTTCCAGCCACACTTATCAATAACTTTTCCATTTTGTGAATGGGCCCTCGCTGTTGCTTTGTGACTATCAAGCTCTTCATACTTGCAGAACAATTTACAGCCTCCCATATTTTATCTTTGTCCTTTCAAATTGTTGAAAGTCAAATGAGACAACTGTAGACTGCGTGCAATGTCATTAACTTTTCTTCCTTCTTCATACTGGTTGATAACTTGCATTTTTTAACTCCAAATTGAAAGTCTTCCTTCGCTTCTTTTCAGATCTACCAGAAGGGATGGGTTTTTCCTCTTGCTTGCCATTTTTTTAACTGCACTTACAGAATGGCAACTGAGCGACGGTCACGACCTTGGACTACGACGGGCACTACCAACTGAGCGACAGGCATGACCTTGCACTACGTTGGGCACTACCAATGACTGAACGACAGGCACTACCTTGCTCACGTGCATACACTTATTTTTTTAATTGGTCATATGTGTGGATGGACGTAAGTCGCATAGGTCAGAAGTCAGGAGGATCCTTATAGACATAGCACACATATTTACAAGTGATTCATATTCAGTACATACCTGTATATACAAATAAATAAATACTGTTAAATAATAGAAGATTCTCAGAGTCATTTTATGAGCAGTTCATCAGTCATTCAGCAGTTTTACGGCCTTTGTGAAGAAGCTATTTCTCAGCCTGGTGGTTCTGGTCTGATATTTCTGTATATTTTCCCCGATGGGAGTAGCTGGCAGGTACAGTGTGGGGATGGTAGGGATCCTTAACAATTTTGTTAGCTCTCTTCAGACAACTATCCTGTTAGATCACGAGGATGGGGGAGGGGAGGGAAACTCCATTGATCTTCTTTGCTGCTCTTATGGTCCTGTGGATTGACCTCCGATCCTGTGCTCTACAGCAACCATACCATACCGTGATGCAGCCAACCAGAATGCTCTCGATAGAGCTCCTGTAGTAAGTTGACATGATGATGGCCGATAGCCTTGCCTGCCTCAGTCTTCTCAGGAAGTGCAGTCACTGTTGCGCCTTCCTGACAACTGAGGAGATGAATGTCCAGGATAAATCACTATTTAAGTGGACTCTAAGGAGCTTGTTGCTCTCTACTCTCTCTACCTACAGAGTTATTGATGTGTAGTGGAAGGTGTTTGTCCCTAGTCCTTCTGAAACCCAAAATCATTTACTTTATCATATCCACATTTAGACTCAAATTGATATTCTCACACCTTAATACGAGATTTTCATCTTTTCTCGCCATTGTTAAATTTTTATTTGTTACATTGTTGTGTGCATTTACCACCAAAAGTAACCACAATATCATTAAAAGCAGACTTTTTTTTTGCTTGTCTTTCGTGCAGAATTTTCTGCACAAATGCATAAAGTTAGTAACAAAATTATTCAGTGACTTTGGGAGTATTAGAAAACAGTGTGTATAAGATTACATTGTAGCAATTATTCCAGACAAATCAGCAATGTTGAATAAGATTGTAGATCAAGTTGAAATGTGAAAAGCTTCCAAACTGCATATATTCTCAACATGAATGAAGATAGAGTTAAGGAAGTTAGCATTATCCCACATAAACACGATAAAGACATCGACTTCAAAGTGCCATGAAATACTTGCTCATCTACTCCTGTGATGTTCAACTGCAAATGTTACATGCTTGTTTTAAATTTAAATGTAAATTTCAATGTTTACATTTTTAAATTTAGACATATAGAACAGGAACAGGCCCTTTCAGTCCATGAGCACATGCCACTCAATTACACCTAATGAACTTGCAACCCTTGGGATTTTTTGAATGGTTGGAGGAAACCGGAGCTTCTGGGGGAAACCCACACAGACAAGAGGAGAAGGTACAAACTCCTTACAGACAGTGCAGGATTTGAACCCTGGTTCCTATTGCACTAAGAAATTATTGCAATAACTACAATCGTGATTGACTGTAACACATCAGAGAAGTACACTGACTTTGGATATGTATCCTGAACAAAGGGATCTGGGAATACAGATGCATAATTGCATGAAAGTGGTGTCACAGGTGGATAGGGTTGTAAAGAGAGCTTTAGCTTCATAAATCAAAGTATTGAGTACAGGAGTTGGGATGTTATGTCAAAGGTATGTACAAGACATTGATGAGGCCACATTTGAGGTATTCTGTGCAGTTTTAGTCACCTGCTGATAGGAATATCAATACGATTGAAAGAATGATGAGAAAATTTACAAGAATGTTGCTGGGACATGAAGAACTGAATTATTAGGGAAAGTTGGATAGGTTAGGACTCCATTCCCTGAAGTGCTGGATAATAAGGAGAGATTTGATCTATGTGGACCAAATTAAGAGTGACATAAATAAAATGCAAACAGGCTTTTTCCCAATGAAATTATCCAAAGGTCTTGTTTCTGTGTTATAGTGCTCTGTGGTTCTATATTTTAATGAAAAGCACACCAGCATGTTCAAGCTTCCTGGGACAGGAACTGAGAACTTGAGTCTGTTTTCTACCTTGAAAGGACTATTACCATTTAAATTGTTTTTTTAAGCTTGTAATATTGTCTATTTTAAGCTTTATCTATATATAGATATATATCTATATATATCTATATATAGATATATATAGATATATCTATATATAGATATATATATTACACACACACACACACACACACACACACACACACACACACACACACACACACACACACACACACACACACACACACACACACACACACACACACACACACACACACACACACATATATGTAGTGCCTATCACATCCTTTCCACATTGTTGAAAGATGCTTGCAGGCAATGAAGAAAAGAAAATCTTTTGAAATATAGCCACTAAATCTTTTGAAATAATGCACTGTTGATAGTCCAACAGTGAATGCAAGCTTCCAGAAATAACAATATCACAACAAAAATGAATAATTTATTCCATCATGCTTGTTGAAGATAAATATTCGGTTGGACATCTAATTGAGTTTCCCTTTTCTTCTACAAAACAGTAGTGTAGAACTTTTCACATCTACCTGAGAAGGTAGGCGGGGTCTCAATTTAATAGTTCAACCAAACAACTGCACATTCAACATTCCAATACAGATACACAATACTATATCCAGAACCCTTGGGGGACAGTGTGTTCTGAATTTTGGAATTTTCTGGATTTTGGAAAGCCAGGTTTAAACCCACTCAAATTGTGCTGCCGTATCCACCCACACCCCCTTCCAGTCGCACTGTCGTCTCCCCCCCCCGCCCGCCCATCCGCCTGACTCACACTGCCGATGTCCCCCCTCCCCTCGCCGGCTTGACTTACGCTGCCAGTCTCTCTCCACACCCCCCAACGCCAACCTGACGGGCTGTTGTCTCTCCCCCTCGCCGGCCCAACTCACGTTGCCAGTCTCCTTCCCCCCTCGCCCGCCCGACTAGCGCTGCCAGTCTCCCGCCCGCCGTCTCTCTCCTCACTTGCCGGATTTTGGAGCTCTCCAGATTTTAGATGTCCAGATAAAGGATATTGTACCTGTAATACACTAGACCTCTTACTTGAATCTCTGGTGCAGATCCTGAAACTACAGTCTACTCATTGCAGGATTAAAGGTGCAGATAAACAGTCTGATTAATTAACATAATTTACATGATTTAATGATTATGTTATGGAATAGACTTTGTATGTCAAGGGGCAATATAGAAAAAGAACATAATGCAGGAAAGATTTAGCAGGTGAAATAGCATCTGTGGAGAAAGAGTTTTAATTTTTTTTTGTGTAAAAACCCCAGCATCCAGACTAAGGTCAAAAAGGAAAAAGAGGTTTGTGGCAGAACAGAAAGGAGGAGATGTGGAATGGTGGGGGAAAGATGGAGAGGAGATGATGGACAGATGGTAGCAGGTTTGGGAGAGAGGGTGAGAAAGAAGAACAAAGGAAGAAAAAAATCTAGCTGTACAGAAGAGTGTGTAGGAGAGGAATGGCAGAGTGTTGGACACTTATACTGCATCTATCAATCCCCATAGGTGCTGGATATCAGGGATTTTACTGTACTTAAAACAAAAGTGATAATGTACAATTTTATTTTGGAGATTAGTCTCTGAGGCTTGGATTAGAGCACAGAAGGCATGTCCTTTAAATGGAGTATTGTAAAATTAGGAAGCATGTTATTTAGAAGGATTTCAATGGACATATTGAAAGCTGAGGTTACCTTTTCAGTCAGGAAGCTGGACTCTGAGCAATTCAATAAGAGTGAGAGAGAGTATTTAGAAGGTTTAGATCAGAGATATGAGGTTAAGATGATGGTTAAAGCTGGTTGAGCTTGGAATAAACAGTTCTGTCAGTCCAGCCTTACAAGCAATATTAAAGCATCATTTACGATTCAGTGGCTGACTGCTTTGAGGTAGAGGTTTCCCATTGTGGATGCAATCCAGACATATGTTCATCAAAAGAGATTGACTATTAAAATTAAAATGCAAGATTCAGTTGATTTAACTGATCTCATAAAGTCAAATATTCAATGAGCCATACAGGATGGAAACAAGCCCCTCAGACCAACAACTCAATGCCAACCATTAACCAATCATTTACACTTCTCCAAAGTCAGTTCATTGTTTTTTTTTAAATTGTCACTAATCTATACACCAGAAGCAATGAACTTTAGTCATCAACTCAATAACTTGTAAATCCAACCGATTGCACAAATATAAGCCAACAAAAGTGTCTTCTGTACAAAATATGCGAACATTTTCTCACTTCCAGACCACAATTAGTGAGGGTTGGTAAGAACATCTCCTCCACAACCTCCATCAGTACCAGACCATTACAGGTTCCCCTGTTCGACTCACTTTACACCTATGACTGTGTGGCTCAGTACTACAATAACACCATCTACAAATTTGGCAACAATATCATGGTAGTGGGTTGTATAAAGAAAGGCGATGAGTCAGCATACAGGAGGGATATTGAAAATTTGACTGAATGGTCCACAAAGAACAACCTTGCACTCAATGTCACCAAAACCATGGAACTGATTGTTGACTTCAGGAAGAAAAATCCAGAGGTATATGATCCAATGATCACTGGGGATCAAAGGTAGAGACAATGAGAAAACTTAAGTCCTTGGGAGCCAATAACTCAGAGGATCATTCATGGACCCAACATACAAATGCCATTGTGAACTAAGAACATTGGCGCCTCTAATTCCTCACGAGTTTGCAGAGGTTTGGTATGACACCAGGGACCCTGGCAAAATTCTACAGATGTGAGCTGGAATGTATGCTGACCAGCTGCATCACAGTTTGGTATAAGCACACTAATACCTCGGAGTATAAAGCCCTCCAAAAAATAGTGGACATAGCTTATGACATCACAGGAAAACCCCTTCCCACTATCGAGAACATCTACAGGGAATGCTATCACTGAAGAGCAGCAGCAATCATCAAGGATCCACATCAACGAGCTCTGTTCTCGCTGCTACTATAAGGAAAGAGGTATAGTCACAGCACCAAGTTCAGGAACAGTTTCTATTCCTCCACCAACAAACTCTGCAACAACAAACTCAATCAGGGATTCATTTAAAGACTCTTCCGTGTGCACTTTATTGATCTTTTTAATTCTCTCCGTATTGTTTACATTTGTTATCTGTTTACATTTCTCTATTTATTTACACATAAATGTTATGCAAATTTTTTTTGCACTACCCATAACTGTTAATTCTGCCTCACTCTCAGGATAAAGAATCTCAGGGTTGTATGTATGCACTCTGACAATAAATCTAAAATCTGAATCTGAAAATTTCTGAACCACACATAACATGCATATACAATACATATATATGAAAAAAATATACAAATATAAATATAAATAAGCATTGTTGAATTAATTGGCATGGTTGACATAGTGGTTAGCGCAATGCCTTTATAGGGCCAGCGATCAGGACCAGACTTCAGTTTGAATCCCACGTTGTCTGTAAGGAGATTGACTTTCTTCACCTGTATGCATTGGTTTTCTCTGGGGGCTCCAGTTCCCTACCACCCTTCAAAAACGTACTAGGGGATTGGTAAATGAGGGGGGTGGGGATATTGGGTGGCATGGACTCGTAGAGCCAAATTGGTCTCTTACAATGCTATTTTTCTAAATTTAAATAAGGTCTTGGATGGGCAGATCCTTCGGTCATTTGTCAGTCTCACTGCCCATGGGAATAAACTATTTCTAAGCCTGGTGGCTTTGGCTCTGATTCTCCTACATCTATTCCCTTGGGTTGTAGGAAGAAAAAATCATCTTATTAATAAAAAAATACAGACAGTCAAATAGAGAAGGTGCAAATTCCACATAGAGTCTCGGGTGCTGTGATGCAGCTGCTCAAGTAACGTCATCACATCTCTGTTATTTTTCCCTCTCCCTCATAAGTGGAAAAGACAACAGCCATTGATTCAGATCATATCACATAAGAACATAAGAAATAGGAGCAGGAATCGGCCATCCAGCCGATCGAGCCTGCTCCACCATTCAATAAGATCATGGCTGATCTGATCATTGACTCAACTCCACCTACCTGCCTTTTCCCCATATCCCTTAATTGCTTTTTTTTAATGTAAAAATCTATCTAACTGAACCTTAACTATGTTTAATGAAGTAGGTTCAACCACTTTCCTGGGTAGAGAATTCCACAGATTCACTACTCTCTGGGAAAAAAAAACATTTTTCCTCATCTCCATCTTAAATCTAGTCCCCTGAATCTTGAGGCTGTGTCCTCTAGTTTTGGTCTCACCTACCAGTCAAAACAAATTTCCCTTTCATAATTGTATATATAAGATCTCTCATTCTTCTGATTTCAGATAATTTTGTCTTTCCTCATAGGTCAACACCCTCATGTCCAAGATCAACTTGGTGAACCTCCTCTGGACTGTCTCCAAGTATGGAGACCAGAACTGCACACAGCACTCCAGGTGTGATCAGGACCTTGTACAGATGCAGCATGACCTCCCTGCCCTTGAATTCAATTCCTTAGTGATGAAGGCCATAATATCAAATAATAAATGTAATTTTGCCGAACTTTTCCTTTAGTCTGTCATAAGGCAGATAAAAATTTTCCATTTGCATTAGCATTACCTGGCATAACCTTTCAGTCAATGAAAGATAAGCAAAAGGGAGACCCATCAGTCATCGGGTGTCTGTGGATTCGCCTCCACCACTCCTGTATCCTCTGCAGCTGCACAAGACTCCAGTTCAGTTCCAACCATCAGCAATATGAGCCCAGATCCAAACATCCAACAAAATGAGGAATTTTTCAGTGCCCAGGGCCCTCCGGGAGCTCTTCTTGCCCTCAGCACCCTTTCAAATCCCAGTTCTGATACCTGGTCCTCATAAGCCAGTCTCCAGCAGCCACAGTCTGGTGTGAGTCCTTTAGCCTCATCGTCAGCAGGCCGTGCCCACAAATTGCCAACAGCTCCCCTTGCTGCTCCGCCACAGTGGTCACAATCCTTAGGGTCATCTGCTCTGCTTCTCCTTCTCAAAAAGAGGTGTTCTCCCCATTACTGGTGCCCTATGCCAGACCTTTTCTCCCTTAGAGTCTGCAATCCCTGGAGGGCACTGCTGAACACAAGCATCACCTTCTTGAACTCAGACCCCATTGTTGCAAGATTTTAAATAAAACACTATCAACACCTTTAACAGGCCATTTAAAGCTTGTATGAAACTGTCGGCAGTATGATTAGTTGGCAGGATGCCGCAGCGTCTCTGCTCCCTGCTCTCCTCAGATCCATACCATCAGCAGGACTGCCATTACAGCGGATCCGGCTGTGCCGCTAATTTATTTTCTACCACCAATTGTTACTCCATCCTTGTATCACACTGGCTGCACTTGATGGAAGTGTCAGACAAGGGAACTTCATTTCATGTTTCCGATCATCTGGCAAAACTACAAATTAATTGTTCTAGGGAGCTGAGTTAGAACCTCATAATTCAATGATTCTTGAGTATTTTGCCTGACAGTGAAGATGTAGAAAGTGACAATGAGCAACTAGAGTTTTCTGCTTTACAAGGTTGCTGAATTTTGGAACTACTATTTACATTTTTGCTAATATTTTAAGTAATAAATAATTAAATAAAATCAATTTTGAATGTTCCACATCATGAACAGATGTTGAAAGTTTGCTTCCCATGGTGGGGGAGTCTAGCACAGGAGGGTGCAACTTGAGGATTAAAGTGTGTCCATTGAGTACAGAGTTCTAACTTCTTCAACCAGATTATGGTAAATCCATGGAATTCATTGCCACAGGTGGTTGTGGAGGCCAGATCATTGGGTGTATTTAAGACAGAGATTGATAGGTTCTTGACCAGCCAGGGTATCAAAGGTTATGGGGAGAAGGCTGGGCAGTGGGGCTGAGTGGAAAAATGCATTAGCTCCTGATTAAATGGTGGGGCACACTCAATAGGCTGAATATCCTATTTCTGCCCCACTATCTTATGGTCTCTTAAAAATTCCCACTAAATTCATCAAGATAACTCATCAGAAAGGAAATGTAGGTATAGAATGACGCACATTAATCTTTGAAGATGGAGGGTTAGGGCTGACAAGTTTACAAAGCATATGGGTCCAGTGCTCCATATACAGAGTAAAGAGAGCAAAAGTGGGAATATGGTTTGAACATTAATAAATCATTGACTGGACAAAACTAAAATATTTTGTCCCAGCCTGGTCAACATTCTTGATGAAGACTGACTAAAATTGTGATGATTTATTTTCTGAAGCAAGACAATATGAAATGGGGCTCTTCTCCTTGGAGCAAGAGATGGTTGAGAGGAGAGAACATGGAGAGGCTGATAGAAAACGACCCTATTGCAGAGCAATTAATTACCGGACTGCACACATTTGCAGGATTAGTCAAACATTCAGAGTAACATTTAAAGCAATAGGAAGGAACACTCTAGGAAAGCAGCTTCAGAAAATGTGATGGTTGCAAATTCAATTGTGGCTTTTTGAAGGGAAGAGTCAATATTTTGTCATAAATTGAGGAATAGATGTCTTCTAAAGAACTGGCACAGTCCTACAGGGCTTACCAGCTTCCTTATGTTTTTTTTTTAATTTTTTTTTTTCACACCATAAATCACATTAACCATGATACACTCTTTTTCCTTTTCACACATATACAGTGCCATTTTCTCCCCCCCCCCCTCCTCCCATCCCACCCTCCCTAACTCCCCCCTCCCGTCCATTTAAGGTACAAAATCAAGGATACATTAAACCAGTCAGACAATGTTGTCATTCAATAAAAATACACCAGAAATTCCACTGAGTCCATTCTTTTCATTTCCTTTTCCTTCCGTTAACTTAGGTAGTGATTGTCCCCGGTAGGTTTTCGCTATTGTGTTTCATGTAAGGATCCCATATTTGTTCGAATATTTCAATATTATTTCTTAAACTATATGTTATTTTTTCTAATAGAATACATTTATTCATTTCTATATACCATTGTTGTATTTTAAAATTATCTTCCAATTTCCAGGTTGACATAATACATTTTTTTGCTACGGCTAGAGCTATCTTAACAAATCTTTTTTGTGCATCTTCCAAATCAATTCCAAATTATGTGATGTAACAATCCTGAGATGATGCTCCATGCTCAGAGAAAATTCCATTTATAATATGTTAGAGAGCTTAGCTCATTCATCTTCGTATCCAATGATAGCATGATCACAGTTGGAGTTACCTTGTGAACATCAATTTCTTAATATCAAAGACCAATGTCGTATCATCTGCCTAATAAATTTACAGACTGACACTCAGCAGTGAAGAGGTTCCTGCTGTATTTCATTCTAGTCAACACAGAGAAGGTTTTAAGACTTTTTATTAGTTGACATATTCCTATATGAATTACAAAGTGTATGTTAGATTGGCCAATAACATAAATGTTCCAAATATCTTTTTTTTTAAATTTCATAAACTACAAGCAATAGTGTACATCCAAAACAAGAGATAGGTTTAAATCAATATGGTACTCCATCCATCGTTGCAAAAAGCAGCACAAAAAATTAATAATTCAATCTTGGGGTCCATTGACATTTTAATGTCATTGTTGGCACAATTTAAGAAGGGACCATTGCAAATGACTGCTCAGCCTTATGTCTCTATGTAATCCAAAACCAATCAAACTTTGCTGCAGTGTTAACACATCTTTTTATTGCTCTCTGCTTCAATTATTCATTGTATTTTACCTGCTTCAATTCATTTTTGTGGCCAAGGAGTCCATGCTTTAATAACTTTCATCATGTAATGAAATGAAGATAATATATGACCCTGTTTTAATTGCTCAGAAACCAGAGGGGAGTATATCTCTCCATCAAGCCATCAAAACACTTCATAATTTTAAGAACTTCAATCGTCGAACAGTGGAAACTTTGAAGAAGATTACAACACAAGAGGGGAATGTAACCCTTCTCAGAAAAATTCACCACCAAACATCCTCTTACCTGTATTCAACCATTCACAGTCAGAAGCTCACAGCAAATTGAATATTTGTTTCCAATTTGACTGTTGCCGAACATTATTAAGGCACACAATTACTATTGTCAAATATCTAATCAAATATACTTTAAGCTACATACACTCACTGTTAAATATGATTAATTGGGTACTATCCATTACCAATTCAACAAGAAAGTCTGCAGATTTTCAGATTTCATATCCATATTTATTGTCAGAGTGCATCGGGTAGACATCACATACAACCCTGAGATTCTTTTTCCTGTGGGCGAAGCAGAATTACCACTCATTGATTTGTACTAAATATACAAATGTAAACAAAGAGAGAGAATAAATAAAATCAATAAAGGGCAAAAATAAGGCCTTGATTAAGTTTTTTTTTAATATTTTATTTAAAATCAACATATATATAACAATTATAACAATTAATAAAATCAAAAATCATGATATTACAGAGCTTACAAATATTTGCTGATTTATATGTAAAAAAGAGAAAAGAAGAAATAAAAACAACTAATCCCTACCTTCCCAACCCTTTCTAATAGTGCTATAACCTAATATCTAAAATATATAATAGCATAATTATATATTGAATTGGATTGCTTTGGAAGAAGCTCAACAATCCCCAAAAAACATTTTTTTATAAAAGTCATTTTTAGAGAAGACTTCACCAGTCTGGAAGATTCGGAATTTAATTTTAATCCTATTACTCAAGCAGAACGGGCTCTAAATTTGTATAAATACAGAATATTGGCCCCTCAAATTGTATGTATTCTTTCCCTAATGGAATACAGCTTTGAATCTCTATATGCCATCTTCCTAAATTTAATGAAACATCTGATTCCCAAGTAACAGCAATATATTTCCTTTTTGTACTATTACTGACTGCTGTAGGAGTGTTGTCCGCACTGCTGTAACAGATGGTGCTCAGTGTCCCACTGGCAAGACTAAGGTAGCCTTAAGATTGTTAATAAAAGCCAAGTATTATTCCATTCACTTGTCTAAATTCTTATTGATAGCATATCAATTTTATTAACAGACTCCACCATGGATATATCCTTGAAACCTAGAAGATTGGAGATAGATCAAGATGCTCCAAATGCAGGAGTCATGTGATGGAGTAGTGGCCGGTAGAAGAATACCAGCCCTCTCCAGAAAAGAAGAAATAAAGTGACGAAAACACAAAGTTCAAGAAACACAAAACACAACAAATAAAAGATAAAGTTGTGGAGAAAAGAAAGTAAATGGCACCCAAGAAAGGAAAAGTAAAAACAATGAGAAAAAAAAAACAGAAAAGACACTGGAAGAGAAAGGAGAAGGCCTTACCTCCATGAAGAAACAGGGAGCCATCGTGGAGAAAAGAGCCCGCTCCCCAAGGTTGGTGACGACCCCGCAGATTTGCGACCTCCCAACCGCTGGTCTACAAAAATGGCTCTCTGAGCCAAACAGAAGCGCACAACTGCACATGCGCGAGGAGTCGCGCATGTGCAAAGTGCACACTAAGGAAAAAGAAAACACCGACAGGAGGGGGGACCCAGCTGAGGAGTGAACTAACACGACATGACCAGGAATGCCCGACATCATGGCTCTCAGCTGGAAGAAGAGGAAAGCGACAGGAAAGGGAGTGATTGGAAAGAAGAACAGCAACAGGAGGCCCAACAGATGACTAGCCCAGAAGAAGAGGACCAACAGCAAGAAGCCATGCAAGAAGATGCCCAGCAAAGTGAGGCAAGCAGCTCAACAAGAAAGTCAGAAGAGACACAGATACAAGAACGAGAAGTAGAAGACACAAACACAGGTGCAGACACAGAAGAAGAGGAAGAAGACCAAGCTCTGCGCAGAGGAATAGAAGGTAAAATAGATGGACAGTATATAGATTTTTTAAAAATGACAAGTACAAATGAGAGCATTAAAACAATGGTTGACATTAGAATTTAGTGAAATGAAAAGAAAATGAAAAGTACAGAAGAAAAAGTGAGTAGAATAGAGCTGGTCATGACAGAAATAGGGAAAAGAGAAAATGTGGAAAAATGAGAAAAGGCTGTAGAAATGGAAGTGAATGACTTAAGAAGAAAATTGGAAGACAGTGACAAAAAAGTTAAAGAGTCACAAGAGTTGTTAGCTCAGAAAATTGATATAATGGAAAACTATAGTAGGTGAAAAAAGATAAAGATAGTGGGCCTAAAGAAGATGAAGAAGGCATAAATATGAAAGAATTTATAAAAGAATGGATCCCAAAGGTCCTGGGAATGCCAGAAATACAGGAAGGAATAGAAATAGAGAGGGCACACAGACACAACAAAAACCAAGATCCGTTTTAGTAAAATTTCAGAGATACACAACAAGAGAAAATATACTGGAGCGGGCAAGAAATAAAATTCGAGAAGACAAAAAACCATTGGAATACAAGCGTCAAAAAATATTATTTTTTTTTTTACCCAGACATAAGTTTTGAACACCTAAAGAAGAGGAAGGAGTTTAACACAGCAAAATCGATTCTATGGAAAAAAGGCTATAAATTTATGTTAAGATATCCAGCTGTTCTTACAATATTTATCATGGGGGAGAAAAACAGACTGTTCTCAGATCCAAAGAAAGCACAAGAATTTGCAGAACACCTGCAGGATAGAAGGAGAGATGAAGAGATGTAACAAGAATGAAGAACGATGACAAACTACATAAAAAGATGTAAAAATAACATATATGTAAGAACTAAAGAAGGAAATGAAAAGGGAAAAAAGGAAGTATGGGGAAAAAAGAGGGTGAGCTTTGTTATATGTGAAGATAAAAGTCTTTTCTGGAGGGGGTTGGGTGGGAGAGAATAACAGTCACTGCGAAATCAGTTGACGCTTGCAAGCGGGTTTGCAATCCAAATAGAGAGGAGAGTTGTGGTGGTCTGTCAAAGGACAAGGGGCAACTCAGAGAGGGGGGAACATTTGGGGTTAAGGGAATTTTAGATGTGGGAGTTGTTGAAGTATTTTATGTTTTAAAAGTGTTGTCATACATTGAGTTCTAAAAGTGAAAACTGAGTGATGAAAATGGGGAAAAGGGGAGAGATGGTGGTGAGGAAGCAGAAATGAGGTGTAAACTGAATATGAGATGGCCATGTTGAACTATATGTCTATAAATATTAATGGAATACATAACCAAATTAAACAAAAAAGGCTATTAAATTTCCTGAAAAAAGAAAAAATAGACATAGCATTTGTGCAGAAAACGCATCTAACTGAATTGGAACATAATAAATTAAGGAGAGACTGGGTAGGGCACAGAGTGGCAGCATCATATAATTCAAAAGCGAGAGGTGCGGTTATATTAACTAATAAAAATGCACCAATCAAAATAGAGGAGGAAATAATAGATCCTGCATTGAGGTTTGTAATGATAAAGTGTCAGATATATTCAGTATTCTGGAATTTGCTCAATATATATGCACCTAATTAAGAGGATCAAAAGTTTATGCAAGTTATTTTTTGAAGATTGTAGATATGCAGGGGAATATATTGATAGGAGGGGATTTTATCCTTAACTTCGACCCAATGCTGGATAAAACTGGACAAAAGACTAGCAAAAAGAATAAAGTAGCCAAATTTATGGTTAAATCAATGCAAGAAATGAAACTTATGGATATATAGAGGAGGCAGCACCCAAAGGAGAAGGAATACTCATATTATTCGAGTAGGCATAAAACATACTCAAGGATTGATATGTTTTTGTTGTCGGCCCATATTCAAGGGAGAGTTAGGAAAATTGAATATAAAGCTAGATTGCTATTTGATCACTCACCCTTGTTATTAGCAATAGAACTGGAGGACATCCCACCAAGAACATATAGGAGGTTAGACTCCAAAAAAGGCAGGAATTTAGAGAGTTTATTGAATGCCAAATTAAAATGTACTTTGAAATAAATACAGAATCAGTGAAAGACAAATTTATATTATGGGATGCAATGAAAGCCTTCATTAGAGGGCAGATAATGTTATGTAACTAAGATGAAAAAGGACTACAATCGGGAAATAGAACATTTGGAAAGGGAGATAGTAAGTACAGAAAAAGAACTAGCAACAAGGGAAGATAAAACAAAAACAAGAGAATTGGTGGTCAAAAAAATAAAATACAAAATATTACAAATGTATAAGGTGGAGAAGAACATAATGAAAATAAATCAAAAGTATTATGAGCTAGGAGAAAAACCACACAAAATATTAGCCTGGCAACTTAAAACAGAACAAGCTAAAAGAACTGTAATGGCATCAAGGAAAAAGGACAAACAAATTACATATGACCCAACAGAGATTAATGAGAACCTTAAGAAATTTTATGAACAATTATACCAAACTGAGAATGAGGGGAAAGAAGACAAACTAGAAGAGTTTTTAGCTAAAATTGAACAGACGAAATTGCAAGAGGAGCAAAACAAACTGATAAAACCATTTGAAATAGAGGAAATACAGGATATATTTAAAAAACTGCCGAACAATAAAACACCTGGAGAGGATGAATTCCTAACAGAATTCTATAAAACATTTAAAGAGCTATCAATTCCTCCTCTCCTGGAAGTAATAAACCAGATAGAAGAAACACAAAACTTGCCAGATTCATGTAAGACAGCAATAATTACAGTAATACGAAAGACAGGGAAGGATCCACTAACACTAGCATCATATAGACCAATATGTTTACTTAATTCCGATTATGAGATAATAGCAAAATTATTAGCAAACAGATTGGCCGACTGTGTACCAAAAAATAGTAAAACACATCAAACTGGATTTATTAAAAAAAGACGAACAGCGGATAATGTCTCTAAATTTATTAATTTAATTCATGCAGTTCAAAGAAATAAGATGCCAACAGTGGTTGTTGCTTTAGACACAGAAAAAGCCTTTGACAGGGTACAATGGAATTATTTATTCAAAGTATTACAGAGGTTCAATCTACCAGAAAAATATATTAATTGGATTAAAGCATTATATAATGGTCCATTGGCGAAGGTGACAGTAAATGGATATGTCTCGAACCAATTTAAAGTAAGCAGGTCAACTAGACAGGGATGTCCACTATCTCCTTCACTGTTTGCTTTAGCAATAGAACCATTGGCAGAACTGATAAGAACAGAAAAGAAAATAAAAGAGATAAAAATAAAGGAGAGGGAGCATAAAATGAATTTATTTGCAGATGACATCATAGTATACTTAACAGAACCAGAAATATCAATAAAAGAACTACATAAGAAATTGAAGGAATATCGAGAAATATCGGGGTACAAGATCAAGTGAAGCGATGCCAATGAGTATGCAGATTATACAGAATTTAAAAAAGAATCACCATTTAAATGGCAAGCACAAGCAATCTGATACCTAGGTATTAGATTAGATAATAATTTAAGACACTTATACAAATTAAGTTTTTAGCCATTAATGAAGAAATTACAGGAAGACTAAGAACATTGGAAATAATTACCACTAACATTGATAGGGACGGTAAATTGCATTAAAATGAATGTCTTCTCTAAGATACAATACTTATTTCAATCATTACCAATTCCCTTAACAGAGAAATTCTTCAATGAACTAAAGAGAATAAGAAGAAAATTCTTATGGAAAGGGGGGAAATGAGGATAGCATTAGATAAATTAACAGAATGGTTCAAACAAGGTGGTTTGCAATTACCAAACTTTAAAAATTATTATAGAGCAGCACAATTAAGGTATTTATCAGATTTTTATCAGACAAGGGAAAAACCAGATTGGACTAAGATAAAGTTAGATAAAATAGGGGAGAAGGTACCGGAACATATACTTTATAAGTGGGATGAAAAACTGGTGCAATATAAATCTTCACCAGTATTGCATCATTTACTCAATATATGGAAGAAGATTCACTTAGAAAGGAAAAAAAAACAAATTACCAACTACCAAAATTATTATTGATCCAAAATCAACTAATCCCTTTTACATTAGATAACCTTTCTTTTAGAGAATGGGAGAGAAAAGGAATTAAAAGAATTGAAAAATTTTTTTTTGGCAAATAACTTATTAACATTTGAACAAATGAGGTACAAATATGGTATAACTCATGGTCTTCTTTTCTTTGGCTTGGCTTCGCGGACGAAGATTTATGGAGGGGGTAAAAAGTCCACGTCAGCTGCAGGCTCGTTTGTGGCTGACAAGTCCGATGCGGGACAGGCAGACACGATTGCAGCGGTTGCAAGGGAAAATTGGTTGGTTGGGGTTGGGTGTTTGGTTTTTCCTCCTTTGCCTTTTGTCAGTGAGGTGGGCTCTGCGGTCTTCTTCAAAGGAGGTTGCTGCCCGCCAAACTGTGAGGCGCCAAGATGCACGGTTTGAGGCGTTATCAGCCCACTGGCGGTGGTCAATGTGGCAGGCACCAAGAGATTTCTTTAGGCAGTCCTTGTACCTTTTCTTTGGTGCACCTCTGTCACGGTGGCCAGTGGAGAGCTCGCCATATAACACGATCTTGGGAAGGCGATGGTCCTCCATTCTGGAGACGTGACCCATCCAGCGCAGCTGGATCTTCAGCAGCGTGGACTCGATGCTGTCGACCTCTGCCATCTCGAGTACTTCGACGTTAGGGGTGTAAGCGCTCCAATGGATGTTGAGGATGGAGCGGAGACAACGCTGGTGGAAGCGTTCTAGGAGCCGTAGGTGATGCCGGTAGAGGACCCATGATTCGGAGCCGAACAGGAGTGTGGGTATGACAACAGCTCTGTATACGCTTATCTTTGTGAGGTTTTTCAGTTGGTTGTTTTTCCAGACTCTTTTGTGTAGTCTTCCAAAGGCGCTATTTGCCTTGGCGAGTCTGTTGTCTATCTCATTGTCGATCCTTGCATCTGATGAAATGGTGCAGCCGAGATAGGTAAACTGGTTGACCGTTTTGAGTTTTGTGTGCCCGATGGAGATGTGGGGGGGCTGGTAGTAATGGTGGGGAGCTGGCTGATGGAGGACCTCAGTTTTCTTCAGGCTGACTTCCAGGCCAAACATTTTGGCAGTTTCCGCAAAGCAGGACGTCAAGCGCTGAAGAGCTGGCTCTGAATGGGCAACTAAAGCGGCATCATCTGCAAAGAGTAGTTCACGGACAAGTTTCTCTTGTGTCTTGGTGTGAGCTTGCAGGCGCCTCAGATTGAAGAGACTGCCATCCGTGCGGTACCGGATGCAAACAGCGTCTTCATTGTTGGGGTCTTTCATGGCTTGGTTCAGCATCATGCTGAAGAAGATTGAAAAGAGGGTTGGTGCGAGAACACAGCCTTGCTTCACGCCATTGTTAATGGAGAAGGGTTCAGAGAGCTCATTGCTGTATCTGACCCGACCTTGTTGGTTTTCGTGCAGTTGGATAATCATGTTGAGGAACTTTGGGGGACATCCGATGCGCTCTAGTATTTGCCAAAGCCCTTTCCTGCTCACAGTGTCGAAGGCTTTGGTGAGGTCAACAAAGGTGATGTAGAGTCCTTTGTTTTGTTCTCTGCACTTTTCTTGGAGCTGTCTGAGGGCAAACACCATGTCAGTGGTACCTCTGTTTGCGCGAAAGCCGCACTGTGATTCTGGGAGAATATTCTCGTGGTACAACTCATGGTAACTCGTGGTACAACTCAATATAACTCATGGTACAATGTTTGCATACCATCAACTGAAAACCTACTTAAAGGACAAATTGGGAAGCAGACTGAAATTATCAGAAGGAAGCAGCTTTGAATATGTGATTACAGACACAATGATAATAAAAAGATTTATAATGAACATGTACATCAAGCTGCAAGAGAAGAAAAATGATGAAATAAGCTATAAACCCAAAGAAAAGTAGGAAAAAGATTTAAACATAAAGATAAAAAATGAAACATGGGAAATTTAAGCTCTGGAACTATGAAGAATATAATAAACACAAGGTTATGCATGATACAGTATAATTGGTTACATAGGTTATATATCACGCTCCAAAAGTTAAATAAATGGGACCCAATATTATCAGATAGATGTTTTTGCTGTAAGAAGGAAACGGGAACAACAGTACATGCAATTTGGGCATGTGAGAAAGTGGAAAAGTTTTGGGAAGATCTAAATCAGGTATTAAATAAAATCACAAAAAGCCACATACCAAAAAATCCACAGTTCTTTCTTCTAAGTAATATAAGAAGTAAAGAATTAGGCCTCAAACTGGATGAAGCACAAAAAGATTTATTATGCTAGCCTAAGCTGTAGCAAAAAAAAATGTATAATGTCAACTTGGAAATTAGAAGAGAGCCTGAGAATACAGCAATGGTACATAGAAATGAATAAATGTATACCATTGGAAAAAAATAACATACAATTTTTAAAAATAGACACATTATTTGAACAAATTTGTGAACCGCTCATGGAACATAACAGAGAGGGCTTGTCTTGGACCTCCACCCCCTAAAATGATAAGAAGACAAAATAACCAGTGTGTAAAAGTAGATGACACAATTTTCTTGTTTATTTTCATTGTGTGATGACATTGTTTAATGGTTTTATTGTATTGTATATGTTGAACATTTAATAAGTTTGGAGGGGGGTGGGAAGCTGGGAGGGAATGTAGGGGGGAAAAATGGGGAGAAAATCCCACTGTGTATATTTAAGAGGGAAATGTTTGTATGTATTTTGATTGATATGGTTCACAGTGTGAAAGATAAAATTTTTAAAAATGATGCTCCCAGAGCCGGCTAAATATTTCATTGTTGGCTCCAGTGATTCGAAGCTTATATGCAAGCAAAAAAAAATGGTTCAAGACCCCGTGAAGATGGATCATCTTGTCGCTCTCCTAGGAGAGGTTCCCTACTTAGTGATCAGGGAAACAGTCATATATCAGAATGCCCTAGGTGTACTTAGAACCTACTATGATATGCCACAGAACATATTGTTTGCGAGGCTCCAACTTCAAACCCGAAAACAACATCCCGATGAAAGCGACGATTCTTTTGCTCCCATGCTGAAAGTGTTGTCAAGAGTCTGTACCTTTGCTGCTGTTACAGTAGAGTTCATTGAGACACTATAATGTTGGATGCCTTCATAAGGGGACTGGACTCCAAGTACATTGGACAATGCTTAATGGAGAGCCCTGACCTGACTTTTAATGCTGCCCTACTGCAGACAAAAACCCTCAGGGCAGCACTGCGGAGTGCTCAACCCTAGAGGACGAAGTAGGTTGAAGTGCTGAAGCTACTCCCTCAAAGACTGCCTCCTGCAATGACAATCTGCTGATGAGCATAACCAAGCGGACACGAAAGAATCGCTTCAGGAAATGTATGGGCAGACTCTGCATTTGTGCACACTGTGCCCTGCCTGATGAGCTGACTGTGACAGATGTGGAAAAAGGGGGCATTTAGTGAGAGTCTGCCAAGCTCGGGAGTTATCGTCTAGCCCTCGCTGAAAGGCTAGAAATGGAAAGGCGAAGAAGACAGGCATCTAGGACAAGGTAAGATGCCACAGCATAAGAGCAGTGATGAATACCTGGAGAACCGATGACTTGTTTGACACTTCTTCCTCAAAGACTGCAAGCAGAATGACCAGTGACAAAGTGAGCTCCTGCAGGACTTCACAGCCATGTGGTCCTGTCCTGGCATCTATCACTCTTGAACAAGACAAACTCCACAGGTTGAAACATTCCAGGCTGAAGGTGAAGGTAAACAAGAAACCTGTTGACTGTTTATTTGATTATGGGAATATTGACAGCTATATCCACCCAGTGACAGCGAATTCTATGGGGCTTAAACTGTTCCCTTTAAGTCCCAGAATTTCTATGGCATGTTATGGACTCAAGAAAGAAACTGCAAACTGCTGTAGAGTAACGTTAAATATGCAAGGAACCGAGTACAAAGATTTTAAATTGCACATTCTGCCCTATTTATGCACTCAGATGTTGTTGGGGTTAGATTCCCATTGCCAAATGAAGAGTATAGTACTGGCATTTAATGGGCCGCTACCTTTAATCACTGTATCCCAAGAGACAATCTGTGGGCTATCAACTCTTAAAATTAAACCACCATGCCTTTTTGCGAATTTAACCCCAGACTGCAAAGCAATAACCACGAAAGTAGATGCTATAGTAAAGAGGATAGAGAATTTATTAAGAACAAAATCAACCGACTGCTAAAAGAAAAGATAATTGAACCAACCCCTTGGCATGATCAAGTTGCGGTTTTCAAAAATGAGGCAAAACAATGGATGGTTGTAGGCTATAGCCAGACCATGAACATATTTACTCAGTTAGATGCATATCCCCTACCTCGCATCTCTGACATGGTGAATCAAATTGCTCAATGCGAAATATACTCCACAATAGATTTAAAGTCAGCCTACCACCGTGTACCTATATTCAAAAAGAAAATACAGTACATAGTGTTTGAAGCAGATGGCAGGCTATATCAGTGTAGAGGAGTTCAATTTGGAGTGACCAATGGAGTATCTGTTTTCCAGAGAGAAATTGTTAGGTTGGTGGACACACACGACTTACAAGCCACCTTTCCCTATTTGGACAATGTCACTGTATGTGGCAAAACCCTGGAGGATCACGATCTCAACTTGAATAAATTCCTTTATGTTCTCAAAAGGGGTGAAATCATCCCCGACCCTGAAATAATGAAATGTCTCGTGGAACTTCCTCCCCCAACCTCACAGAAGCCTCTCAAATGCTGTCTAGGCTTCTTCTCTTGATGCACAGTAGGTACCGAACTATGCAGACAAGACACAACCACTTTTTAAACCTACTGTTGATCCTTTGTCAGAGGAAGCCCACAAAACTTTTGAGAGCATCAAGTTAGACATTGCCAAAGCTTCGAAGTCTGCTATTGATGAGGATTTGCCCTTCCAAGTTGAATCTGACACCTCTGATTGTGCTCTAGCTACCACACTAAACTATGACACCATAGATAAGGGTCTCACGGACATTATAAGGCCCAGAACTGAGGCATTCCTCCATTGATAAAGAAGGACAAGCTAAATTAGAGTCCATTCATTATTGGAGACACTATTTAGCAGGGAAAAGATTCACATTGCAGACAGATCAGAAGTCAGTAGCTTACATGTTCAACACGAAATTGAAGAGCAAAATTGAAAATGATCGAGGAGGATCAAACTCTCTACTTATGATTATAATATCCTCTACTACCCAGGGAAGCTGACCGATCCTCCTGATGCTCGATCTCGCATGACCTGCACTAGGATACAATCCAATCGCTTGAAAGAACTTCATGATGATTTATGTCATCCTAGTGTTACGAGATTGTATCATTTTGTGAAGGCTCTTAACTTGCCATATTGGCTTGAAAACATGAGGTAAATGACTAAGGAGTGTGTAGTCTGTGCAGAGTGTAGAACCCCAGTTCTACAAGCCTTTCAAGGCCAGCCTTATTAAATCCACCAGACCATTTGAGCACCTCAGTGTTGATTTCAAAGGACCACAACCATCTAACAATAAAAATGCCTACTTCCTTAACCTTATAGACAAAACCTCATGTTTTCCTTTCACTATCTCCTGTGCTCATGTGTTAGCCTCAACTGTCATTTGCTCCCTTGATAAAAACCTTCAGCTTTTTTGGTTATCCTGACTTTATTCTTAGTGATAGAGGATCTGCCTTTATGAGCACTGAGCTAAGACAAGCCCTCCTGGCAAAAGGTATCACTACTAGCCGTACCATTAGTTATAATCCATGTGGTGACAGGCAAGTGGAGTGGGATAAGCCACAATTTGGAAAACTATCACCCTTGCACTGAAATCTAAAGGTTACCCCAAAAGCTACTGGCAAGACATACTGCCAGAAGTGCTACACTCAATTCATTCCTTACTATGCACAGCTACTAACGAAAGCCCTCACCGACGTATTTTTACTTTTCCTATAAAATAGATAACTGGGATGACTTTGCCAGGTTTTGCTGAGAAAGCATGTTAGACACAGCAAATCTGATCCACTTGTGGAAAGAGTGCAGCTACTCCACGTAAATTCAAGCTATGCTTATATTATGTATCCAGATGGAAGAGAAAACATTGTCTCCCTCCATGACCTTGCCTCCCCTGGTGTGCAGTTAACTAACTCCTTTCCTGAAACCACTATCGTGTTCCAACTGTTCGCTAATCACATAGATCGATTGATCTAACAATCTGTAGCAAGATTCTGTGTCACCCAGGAAATGTCACCACAGCATGAACTTATTCTACCTACCCCTGACCCTCAACCTCTAGCCACAGCTGGGAATGAACACCCTCTCTCTCCTAAAGTCTCAATTCCACCCCCACAGCCTCGATTTATTCCACTCCAATGTGCAATCTGCATTTCCAAGGCTCCACAGAGATTACAATACACAAATGTCAGAAAGTTTTCTTAATACAATAGTGAACATGACAACTGAATTGTTATTCTTTTTTTTTTCATTTTATGTTCTGATTCTGTGGAATTTTCTTCCAATTAATACTTAATGTTTACTTTATGCTATCATTTTATGGAATTTATTTCCAATTAGTGCTAAAAATGTATATGCTTTTGACCAACACACTTTGCTACTGCATGTTTCTAAATTTTAAATGCAGTTTTGCAGCCATTTTATGTTCCAGTCAGTATTTTTGAATTTAGCTAAGTTCTTGGGTGGGGGGTGGGGGTGGGGGGGAGTGGGGGGGTCGGGGTTGGTGAATGTACTACTACTGACTGTCACTCACATAGATGTACTTGTTTATTGGCTACTGCTGTAAGAGTGACTGCCGAGCTGGTATTACAGCTAATATTCAGTGTCCCACTGGCCAGACCAAGGAGGCATTGTGTCTGTTAATAAAAGCCAAGTGTTATTACATTCACTTGTCTGAACTCTTATTGATGGCATTTCACTTATTATTACTAAAACTGATTTAACAAATTTCAACTGAATATCTGATAAAGATAATTTAGGAGTTATATTCTCAATATTTCCCATCAGCAATAATTCAGGATTTGACAGAAAAATAACACCCATAACTCATTGTAAAAACGTACAAATCCAAAAACAAGACCATGTAGAATGAACAAAAGTTCCAACATTCTTTCCACATCTAAAACAGTGATCAAATATATCTGATTTCCATCTATTCAATCTTTGAAGCATAATATACAATTGGTATAAAAAGTTATAATGAAGTGATCTATATCTTACATTAATTAAATTAGAAATAACTTTTTACATTAATCTTGACAAACCTGATGATCTATTGATATATTTAAATCTTGTTTCCATTTTTTCTTTGACTTAAACAAACCTAATTTAGGTGCTTTTTCTTGTAACATAATATATGCTATTGAATTAATTTTTTTTAGCCATTCCATCAACAATTAACTGTTCTAAATCTGCAGGATCTTTCAAAATCATATCTGATCTTAATTTCTCTCTTAGATAAGCTCATAATTTAAATTAACAAGAAAAGTGTATAATGAGGAATGCCATATTTAATTTTTAATTGATCAAATGACATCATTGTCATAACAATCTCCAAATTTAGAAATTCCTTTATTATTCCAAGTATTCAAAAATTGATTATCCTTTGAAAAAAAAATTAAAAGAGGGTTAATCAATCGCGTTTTTAATGAAAAAAATTCCATCAATTTCTAATTTAATTTTATTCCAAATATTGTCTAAGTGCTTCAATAGTGGAACATCCCATTTATAAATAAATTTTTAGGTATAGTTTATCCCATCTTATTTAATTCAATTTCTACCCATAATGATTTAATTTTCCCAAATAATGAAACAAGAAATCTTAATTGTGCTTTGTAATAATTCTTAAAATTAGGAAGCTGCAATCCTCCTAATTCATATTTCCATGTTAATTATTCTCATAATTTTCTTGCCATTTTCCTTTCTAAAGAAATATCCTAACTTGTTTATTTAAATCCTGAAAAATAAATTGAGGTGTATAAAAAGGTAAAGTCAGAAATTAATACTGAATTCTCAAAAAAAAAATCATTTAAATGAAATGACCTATTCCAATTAAACTAATAGGTAATTTTATTCACTTTTAAAAGATCTTTGTCTATTTTCTTAAATAATAGAATATAATTTAATTTATTTAAATTTTTCAAATTATTGTCAGTATGTATACCTATATATTTAATCTTATTTCTCCATTTAAATTGAATATATTTTTGACATTGTGAGTAATCCCCCTGTACCAATTCCATTACTTCACTTTTGTCCCAATATAGTCTAGGTAATGATAATGGTGGTTGAGTTAAATAACTCATAATCTGGGAATAAACTTATCTTTTGTTTGGTCTGATTTAATACAAACTTTTCAACTGTTGATCAGTCCAAATCTTTTATGCAAGAGGTTCTATAGCCAAAGCAACAAAGCTGGAGATAAAGGACATCCCTGTCTACTCAATCTAGTTAAATTAAATTATACCTGTCCATTAGTTATTACTTTAGCTTTAGGATTTTTATAAAGAGCTTTAATCCAGTTTAAAAAATTCAGCCCAAAACCAAACTTACTCAAAAGTTTAAATTTTAAAAAAATCACAATCCCATTCTAACCTATCAAAAGCTTTCTCTGCATCTAAAGCTTTTGCTATACTTATGTCCCTTCTCTTTTGTGCTAAATGAATTATACTTAATAACCTTACTAAATTTTCAGAAGTTTGTCTATTTTAACAAAACCAATTTGATCCATATTTATTGATTTGGGAAAAGAATCATTAATACTATTTGCTAATACTTTTGCTATATTTTATAGTCAATATTTAACAATAAAATAGATGTATATGAAACTCGTGTTAATGAAACTCAGCTTTTTTTAGGAATAACCGTACTTATCGCTGTTGAAAAAGTTTCTGGAATATTGCGTGATTTAAAGGCTTCATAAATAAAGGAATTATTAAGTATTTAAATTCTTTATAAAATTCAACTGGAAATCCAATTTCTCCAGGACATTTATTATTTTGTAAACAATTAAATGCATTATATACTTCTTGTTCAGTAAAAGTGCTATCTAAATCATTTTTACCTATCTCAGTCAGTCTTGGTAATATAATTTGTGACAAATAATCATCTATAACCAGTCCATCTTGCAACAATTCAGAAGTATATAATTTTTCATAAAATTCTTTAAAAGCTTCATTTATTTCTGATGGTTTAAATGTCACTTCATTATTATTTTGTTGTATTGCATTAATTGTTTTAGAAGTCTGTTCTGCTTTTAATTGCCAAGCTAAAACATATGAGATTGTTCTCATAATTCATATTTCTGTTTAGGTGGTAATATCATTTTCTCTGCTCTATTTTGTAATTTCATATTAGTTAAACTTCTATATTTATTCTCTGATGGTGAATTTTGAATTTATTTTTCCAAAACTGTTATTTCCTTTTCTAATTTATCTATATCTTTTTATTTTTATTTTGGAAGTGTAGCTTATGATGTGTCCTTATAATAAGCTTTTAATGCATCCCAGATAATAAACTTATCTCTGTTGAACATAAATTTGTATCTCAAAACAGTTCTATATGTTGTTTTATTTTTTAAAATCTGTCCTTTTCAATAATAAAGACTTTAATCTCCATCCAAATACTGAATGTTGCCTTTCAGCAAATTTCAATTCAATAACAATGGAGAATGACAGATGTTACAGAGTTCTGTGTTGTGTATTGGCCTATGTGTTGTGTGGTTTTGTGTTGGAAAGTGATAGCGTGCCTTTAAAAGCCATGGTGAAGGTGAACTGCTGAAAGAGTGGGAGATGGACTGGGTATGTGCAGAAAATGATCTAGAAATGTCTGGGCTTGGAAGACAAACCACTACTGGGTGTGGCTGTGAAGTGGAAGGAGGCCCAAGCAGAGTCATTGTCTGGGAGGCAGTTTAGAGTGTTGGGCATTTGAAGAGGAATGAACATTCCGAAGGCAGCCAGAAGGATTTGGACCAGGCCATTGTTCCTCTCTCTGCAAGCAACACAAGAAGACAACTTCAAATTTTGTGTTCTCACTCTCTTAAAGATCTTTTGGCTTCAGTTTACCAAACAAACTGAATTTTGTTTATGATCTTTGCTTCATTTGAGATTGAAGTTTTGTGAATCTTGTGTGTTTTGTCTTTAAGTTTTTCTGTGGGCTGGTTGGAAATATAACTTAGACTTTCATTGCATATGTTATATTTAGGCTGAGGAATTTATTAGTTTTTCACTGTTCTAGAAATTTGCATAGTAACCAGTGGGCATTGTTATAAAAGGGGGGGTTTTGAAGTTTGAAAGTGAATTTTTGTTAACAAAGTCATCGTTCATCCTTATCCCTGTGTGATATGCCTTTTTTGTGGTTGCTTGTTTGATCTTGTAACACAGATAATATTGTTGTTTTATACTCAATATTCAAAATTTTGATAGATTTTGCACCAAAAGGGGGAAAAGTCAATTCTAGAATACGTATGAAATCTATTAGAATTAAAAGAATAATCTCTATCTCTAGGATGTACCCCTCTCCATATATCAATTAAGTTTAAATCCTTCATAAAATATAACAAAGTTTTAGCTGCCTTTTATTTAATTGTTGTTTTTGATAATCTCTCCAATCAAGGATCCAAACAAAAATTAAAATCTTCTCCTGCCAAAATATTTTCATGAATATTTACTAAATTCAAAAAATATCTTATTTTTCATCATTTATATTTGGTGCATATATATTTAACAAAGTCCATTCCTCTGAAAATATTTGACAATTTACTATTATATATCTACCTGTCGGGTCTGTAATCATATTTGGAATCTTAAGCGTCATATTCTTTTAAAATAAAATTGCCACTCCTCTAGCTTTAGAATTAAATGAAGAAAAAAAGATATCTACTCCCAATTTTCTTCCTTTTTATTTTCCAGCTAATCCCATTAATATTAAAACTCATAACCTTAACTTCCTTATTTATTAAATTTATAACATTTATTTTCATCACTCCTGTCCAGGAAGAGTTCCCAATAATTAATTTAGGCCTGAATAACATCATCTGTAAACCAAAAACATCAAAGTTATTCAAAGTAAATGATCATCAAAGTAAATACTTTGTGAATAATTATTAAAAAGAAAAAAAAAAGATAAAAGAAAAGCAAAACAAAAATACCTCCACAAGTAGCACGAAAACACTTATGGCCACCAAAACTAACACAACCCCCTGACCCCCAGAGAGAAAAAAAAACTTTTTACCTAACCAACAGTTCCATCCAGTATAAAAATTCTTCATATGTCAAAGAAAAAAAATAGAGAAAAAAATGATGGAAATAACAGCCCCTCTCTTTAAACATCAAACCCATTGCAACATATCGGTACCCTCTTTTACTTGAACTTTAGACTAATTCTGAGTGTACTTTTTGGCTTGTACATAGTTCGTTTTAAAACACATTTTGTTGATCTGGTATGAATATCTTCAATCTAGCTGGATAACACAAAACAAATCTATATCTTTATTATTTAAAACATTCTTAACTGGATTAAATTCCCTCCTTTTCTTTAATAGAGTTTGACTCAAATCTGGATGAAAAAAAACTCATCCCTTTCATAGTTCGAAGGTCCATATACTCTAGCTCTTCTCATTGCCAAACCAGGAAGCCTCTCTCTATCCTGGTAGTTCAAAAATCTAACAAGGATAGATCAAGGTCTCTGGCTTGGACCCAGTTTTGGTCTCAAAGCTCTAAGAGCTCTCTCAATTAAAATATTTTCCTCAAAATGTTCTTCTCCAAATATCTTATCCATTCTTGAAAAAAAAAGAATCCAATTTTCTCCTTCTTTGCCTTCAGACATTCCCACTATTTTAACATTATTTCTTCCACTATAACTTTCCAGAATATCAACTTTTTCCAATAGTTTTTAATTCATCGAAATCAAACTGGTCATCATATCTTCTGACAAGTTAGAGCTCTTTTCAATACGTTGAACTTCCTCTTGAACATCTTGAATCTTATTTTCCAATTTATCAACGCTCTGTGGGACATTATTTTTCACCCTTAAAGCGTAATCCACTTTAATGGTCAAATCTGTTTTAACCTGCTTCAATTCTGCAGTCAGCAATTTAAAATTATTCTCTGAAGTTTCAGTAAGTCCATCTATTTTAGTCTCATTACATTTCATTTCTTTCTTAAAAATCTTTTTCTTGCCTCTAAGTCATTTCTCTTCTGAACTTGACATTTCTTCTTCACTGTCATAATCTTGTGAACCCTCTTCCACTTCTTATTCAGAGGTCAAAATGCTGGACTGCCCTTTAAGAGACTTGTTTTTTTTCTCCAACTTTTTTTTTTCTTCTTCACCATGCATGCTCAACTTCTTGTGTATGTATGATATAGTTTTAATTATTCCTCCGGTGTCATCTTTACAGGACACCATCTAGAAGGCTCCAGAGGAAGGTCCCTCACCAGGGTCCTCACCAGTGGATCCGGAGAGGACTTCAGCATTCTGCTTTGTTGACAAGGTAGTCCCCACTTCTTTCTTCCTTTCTTCTGATTTTTTTGGTAGGTGTTTGTTTTGGAGTTTTCTTTTCTTTTTTTTAGGCAACATTATTTTTTTCTTTTTTTAATTACCTTAAATTAACTTTAAAGTAATTTTTATTAAGAAAACTTTTCTTAATATATACATTTTTTAGTTAATTCCATGGGAGTTGATAGGGTGTCATACCAAACCTCCACAAAATGCTTAGGAAGTAGATGCGCTCACATGCTTTCTTCATGATGCCATTTGTGTGTTGGCTCCAGGAAAGATCCTCTGAGGTAGTTACTCCTAAGTAATTAAATTTGCTCAGCCTCTCTAACTCTGGTTCCCCCAATGATCACTGGATCATACACCTCTTGTTTTCCCTTCCTGAAGCCAATAATCACTTCTTTGGTTTTGGTGACATTGAATGCAACCTTCAGCCAAATTTTCAATCTCCCTCTCGTATGTTGGGGTTGAGAAAAATACAAACATGTGTTTGAAACCTTCTGAGTTCTTCAGCACATTTGTGTATTGCATTATCTATTAACAAACGCTGGTAACTGACATGGTTTGCAGAGATTTGGTATGACACACTATCGACTCCCGTGGGATTAACTAAAAAACTGTATATATTAAGAAAAGTTTTCTTAATAAAAATTACTCTAAAATTAATTTAAATTGTTACTCTCTGTGACTCTTATTGCCAGGCATTTAGTATCCACTGTTGTATAAATTATCAGGTAAATTCCATTCTCTTCCGTGCCCTCCATCTACACTCCCACTGCCAAATAAAGGGAGTCAACAATAAAGGTATCATCACATCCTGGACACGCTCTCTTCTCCCTTGTCCAATCAGGAAGAAGACTAAAGTGTGTATGCAGTGTCCTTCCCACATCTAGCAAGCTTCTGATTTAAATGCACACATGCAATGCTTTGTACTAATTGATCTTTCCCATTTTAACTTTAGTTATCTGTGTTAATGTTCATGTCCTTCTACTTTATATACATGTCTAAACATTGGGATTGACATGTGAGAATGCTGAAGAAAACCTTTTTTTTGTGCAGCAGGTATAATGTAACAAATGAACAGGAGACTTGAAGTGAAATATGAAAGTCTGCATACACAGTGATTGTAGTAAAAAACCAGAGGTGCTAAAGGAACTCAGTCAATCTCCCAATATCTATAGGAGATAAAGATACAGAATTTTACCAATATTTTGGGTCTGAGCCCTTCTTCAAAGTGAGTGAAAAAACAGAAAGACATCTGAACAAAGACTAAAGAATGGCAAGGTGAGTAGTCCAGACCAACAAAGGAGGAAAGGTGATCATTTATTTTGGCTCTGTGATAAGAGACAGAGGAAAAAGGAAGAGAGATAAAGAAAGATAGAGAGTGTCAGAGCTGCAGGAAATGTGACAGGGAGAAGAAGAAGAAGGGGGTGTGGAATTAATGGAAACTGGAGAAACTTAAAATGTTTGGTCTACTTCCAAAAACACACCTCCAGCCATCGGTTGTCTTTAATTCAACACCATCATTTACTAAAATTGCCAAATCTTACCTGGACAATGCCACTGTTACTCTCCAGGAACTGGTAAGTTTTGTGCTTATTTTAGCCTGTCGGGAATGAGTTTACATGATAGGATATGAACTTCTTTTTCCTCTCTGAAAAAAAAATTGTGGAAATATAATATGACAGAATCATCTCGTGAAATTTTAGCAACAGTCGGAAAGTGGCAAAACATTGCCCATAAACTCAGCAATCTGATACAATTCAAGTGTCACTCTGCACCAAGTCGCGGTGCTTTTTGTCCCACTTGGAATGGGGGTCAGAAACAGAAAGATGAATGATTCCACAGTCTGATTTGTCACCAGACAACTGCAACAGTAGTATTTTCTTATCCATTCACGGCACAAGCATTAATGGTTAATGATAAAAATATTCCTGCACACATTCAAAATCGACAACTGAAAGGTGAATAGAAAATCTCTGACAGTTCCATTAAAAACCATGTCAAAGCACAACTTTTATGATGATAGAAAATAGCTCACAGAGGAGCATTAAAGCCTGCTTCATACCATTGAATGTGCAGCACTGTACATTAAATGCACTGTAGGAAAACAAAAGACATTGGTGCCTGAAAGAGCTCTTAGAATCTGACAATGAATGCTTTAGATATGGAATGCAAGCAGTGTTTATGGAGCCCGTTTTTGATCGACTCAACCTGCTTGTTGAAGCTGGCTGGATGTTTGGAGATTGAGCCACACAATTTTCAACAATATAATGGTAAAATTAGGATGAGTTTTCACTGTAACTGTTGATGAATCTTTTCCAAAATGCAATTTTGCACAATCATCCAAGATTATAAAGGCACATTGTTAAAAGAATCCTTATATGCACCACAAAGGTATGTCAAATTTCAAAGCAAATTTTGTCTGAATTACACATGGAAGCTTGAAAATAGGTGTAGTCTTTCTTTGTGGTTTGAAATGTTAGCTTTTGTTGTGACGATGACTCTTTATGTCTGGGTTCAGTCTTGCCGAGGCACAATGGTTCACGGCCTTGCATTGACCTGAAAAGGAAGCACCAGAAGAAAGCCATTTAAAATGGCCTTCATACCCCTGTTAATTTATCACTTCAAATTATCCCTGGTCTCATGTTGAAGTTTTTGACCTTCACAGCCTTGAGAATTGAATGTGCATAAATGTTGGCTTATCTTTTCAAATCAAAGCATGGGATCATCACTTCTAAAAAAATAAGTTAAGGTGAGACAAAAGTTGATGTTCAAAAGTAGAAAATAAACCCACCAAATGCACCATTTATACAGCATAAAATCAGCCTAGTGTGGCCTTTGTTTATATTCCACAAGAAATTCATTTCAGCCTAGTGCATGACTGTAAACTAGTAAAAGATGCTAGGGAGGTGCTTGTGGAGGAGCTGAGTGTATTTTTTTTCAATCTTCTCTCACAACAGAAATAGTGCTGGAGAATTGGAGGGGCTGCTGACGTTACATGGCCATTTTAAATGATGGCAGGAATAAATCAAACAAGTCCAAGTAAGTTTAATTGGGAGAAAGGCATATTATTGGAATCCTTCCTCAGGATTGATAAATGACCCAAGTTAATTAGAGTGGTGCCTGATGAACTTGACTGAATTCTTTAAGAACACAAAGGTGGAGGTAGGGATTGTCTGAAGGTTTGATGTAAGGTACATGGGATTTGACAAGAGTTTTGATGATGAACTTTGGCTTCGGCTGGACTGAAGCTAAAAACCAATAGAATGCAAGGAAGAATGGAATTTAATTCTGAATTTGCCTCAGTTGGCATGAGGCAGAATTTAATGTGTGATTGGGCATTAATGTAACAGGAAGAATGTTTACCAATGAAATTCCACAGGACTTGGTCCTTGTTTGGTAATTTCTTGGAGATTATGATTAACTCCTAAATGTAGAGGGCAAAGAAATTGTGGCTCATATAAAAATGGTCCACATAGTGGATGGAAATAAAGAAAGTATGAGTCCAGAAGATACAGGCAATCAAGGAAACTGGGCATAAAAATGACACACAGAATCTGATTCAGCAAAGTATATGTGCCACATTTGGAAATGTGCAAAAAGGCAAGGGAAATGGACAAGAAATTGAGGATATTGAGTGGTACAAAGGAACAAAGTGATATTGGATTACATGTGCAGAGATAATTTGGAGTTGTAGTTGAGTTTAATAAGATGGTTCAAAATGGCATATATGATATTACACTTTTGTAGCTAAAGCAGGAATAAACTATTCTAAAATGATGTTCAACAGCAAGTTGGCTTGATACCAAAACAGTGGAAAGATATGGTTGCCTGGGTGTATGTGTGTATGTGTGTGTGGGTGGGGAGGGTGGGGTGAGGTGCTGATGAGACAAATGAGAGTATTAACTGATAAAATGTTGATATATGGAAACTTTTGTTAAATTAGAATTGTTTTATTTGTTCCAAAGTCTGAGGGGAAACCAAATTGAAATGTATACAATTCGATGTGTGTCAGAATATGGATATGTATTTGGGAGATAAATTGGGGCTGGGTTTTTAGTGTGGGTCACATACAAACACTTTGAAACAGATCTTATTTGAAATACTGGAGCTCTGCTCATGCTAGACATGTTGGGACCAACAGTCTTTGTAAAAGCTTTGGAGAGTGCCCAAGTGACTTCACTAATGGATTGTTGTTTACAAAAAGGCAACAGATGAAAGAGCTTGTCCAAGCTGCATTCTGTCTGGAGTGGAACTTACTGTTCTGGGAGGGACATGTGGTTTTTCAGGCAGAGAGTGGAAAGCATGCATTTTATCTCTATGAAAGAAAGAGAGAGAAAGAGAGAGAGAGAGAGAGACAGACAGACAGACAGACAGACAGACAGACAGACAGACAGACAGACAGACAGACAGACAGACAGAGACAGAGACAGAGAGACAGACAGAGAGAGACAGAGAGACAGAGATCAGTTCCACATGATTACAGTCAGCAGCAGCAGGAACTGGAACAGGACAAGCTGGCAAAATTGTGGAAAACCCCATTTGGAAGAAGGGTTGTGAGTGCTTAGTTCAGCTTGGTCAAAGCCCTTGTGGTTCATGCAAGAGGAGAGGATTGGCTGTCTAATATTTCACTTGGAATAAGAGAAACAAAAGGGCACTTTGTGGTGACCTGAAAGAAAGAGGTTACATTTGGAGAAACCTGAGGAGGCAAGTTTCTTCAGCAAGACAGTGAAGTGGCTTATTTTTTAAAAAAATGAATCAGTTGTGGGTGTCAGCATACAATGGATCTCTCTCTGAAAACCAACAAGAACCTTCCTGAGTGGTAACCATTTATCTTTCGAGCACTGAAGCCTGATGAACTTTATAAATGTTAAATTCAGTGCACAGTGTAAGAATTGTCTGCAACCAGTGAACTTGGAGAAATGAAAAGTGAGATTGGACTGTGAATCAAAGAACTTTTCTGAACTTACATACACATTACATACATGTGCAGTTAGAATTAGAAGGGAGTTAAGTTAGATTAGTTAAGCCAATAGTGATAAGTTAAAGTGTGATTCTGTTTTCATGTTTAAAGATAATTAAAAGCAACTGTTGTTTAAGTAACCATTTGTCTTGGTGAATATCTATTGCTGCTGGGGTTTGGGGTCCTCTGGGCTCCTAACAACTGTACAATAATTCTTTTTTTTTCAAAAGAATTGCTTCCAGAAAATAAAGAGATTCTGATAGTGAACTTCAAGCTGAACACAAAGTTAATTTCAGAGTTGTTGTATCATGAAGTAACTTGGAGAAATATTGAATTAACTTTTATTGAATTTAGCATGTTTAATTTCATAATGATGTTGACACATTTCATTAGTTCAACTGACCTAAAAATGTTTTGCTGCTGATTTTCATTTGTACTCAGCATCTGATGCCTCTCATGTTAATGTCCCAGAATAGTTGGAAAACATTGATGGATTCCAGTTGCCCTAATCCTGCTCTTTTTTTTTATGGTCGTAATGTCCTTGTAACACCATTTATCATTTTTGTCAATGACTACACCAACATCAGCAGAAAAGAAGTCCAATGTGATGCAGAAAATGAATTTTCAATAACTTGTTGCACTGCATGGTTTTGTATGCTTGAAATAGACTTAAAATCTGATAGGAAATCACAAAAATAGAGCAGTCCAAAATCCAATAGTGTCCAAGAAGCAAAACTTCTGTTGTTCAGTGTTAATGGGGTATTTTGTAAGGAAAATAAGTATGGCCTATTTCCCTTACCAAAGTGGTTGGGGAAGGGGGTCAAAGACAAGGGGAATGGATTTAAAGTAATTGGTGGAAAAGGTCACAGAGAAGATTACTTTTTTAAATTTTATACAGCAGGTGGTGGAGGCCTGAAGTTAACTGCCTAAAGCAGGGCAGAAACTTTCAGAACATTGCACCAGTATTTGGGTGAAGGTACGAGGAACTAGGTGAGTGACAGAGCTACAGATCTGGTGCTAGAAGGTAGAATAAGGGCAGATTTTTTTTTAACTGATATGTACGTGACTGACTAAATGACCTCTGACTGTGTCATTAATTTTCCATGAATCCCATTCTTTCCCTTTCACATTCTCATTGAGGTCCAAATTAAATGTAATTAATGTATTCAACCCAAATATTCTGCACACTAATGCATTTAATCTTGGTTGACTGTTGGCAGCAATTCACAAATGTCTTAAATTATTAATGGCCTTTCCACCAGTCCTGAACCTATCCCTACTGCTTGCAACACCAAGGTCCTGTTCTCTCAAATTGCTAGTCACAGTGGGGTTGAGAAATTACATTATCTTCGATTAGGGCACGTGAGGAAATAAAATTAACATTTCTTTGGCTTTCACAATTATGGATGGTTGCTAGGTCACCTGCAGGTTTGGTGAAGCAAGAATATATCAAACTGCTTCAATGCAAGATAACAAAATTATAGTAAATGTGAGAGTCAGTGTACCATCATGGGGTGTCCACCATGTGGGAAGTCATTTGATGCATTGTTGCACCAGCCACTGCATTTGTTGACAGCTTACTGGCTTTAGTAAAGGATTTCTGTCATTGAGCAGAGGCACAAGGGTATTCCTGAATTAAATGCTGGAACAACATTTGGCTGATCCATTACAAAATGAGTCTGCAATGACCAGGGTCAGGCAAACATCAGGCAAAATTGGTCAAATAATGTTCACAGATTAATTTTCAAATCTGCTGACTGTCAGACTTATACAAAGCCTCAAGCATCATGGAAATGAATAGCCAGTTAATAAGTTGTGGGGTTTTATTGTATTCGCTGATTCAGTACTCTCCAGTCAGAAGAATGAGCCTTTCAGCATCTATTGCACATTTCCTCTTTAGAATTTTATTATTTTATTATTTTGCTCCTCAAAAAAGCACTTGCACTTCTGCCAGTTCTCAAATATTATGATCATTGCATTTGCTTGATGAATCCTGCTGGTCATACTTCGAAAATGCCCATGTCCAAGATATGCTAGACTTGACTGGATAACACAAAACAGAGACATGCCTGAATTTTGAACTTCCTTTGTCTTACCACTACAGCTCTTGCTCCATTCTACAGCTTCACCACCTTGATCTCTCACCATCCAAACCTGCTCCAAAAGCTCGGGATCTATTTCTTCATTCTTTCTCCATTTCTCATTGCCGACTTCTACCACCTTATTTTTGATCCTGGCTGCTGCCTCGTGTGGCCAGTTTGCTCATCTGACAGGCACCAGTCAATCGATTAGATTTGTTGTTGGAAAAGAAACCTGGTGGTAACATTTCAATTACTTCCGTTTGCAGCTTTTCAGGTATCCTGGAAATCTGCCTGAAACCACCACCTTACCACTTTCACCAACTTGTGTATTAAGTAGCATTCACATCGTTGAAAACCATAACACCCTCAGAAAGGAAACGGACATTATCTGTGTTAAGAACTCTAATAAACTCTCAACATTTTGACATTGGTGAAAACCAACCAAGTAGACAAAACACAACCTTCAAGGAGAAAGTCAAAAAACATCATCAGTATATTGAGAATGTGGATTGGGTATGATTAAAAAGCCAGTATTGGATCCTGACTTGCCGATGCTGCAGTTGTCATTTCAGTAATATCACAATTATTATAATAGTTAATTAATTTATTGTAATGAGGTGTCATCCGTCAATGAGGCATTGATGGTGATCTGTGCAATTCAACTTTATCCTAACTCCATGATAGCTAAGAAAGACCAACTAAAGTGTTGACAAAGATGCTCGGTGAACAGAAGAAGATGCCATTCTTTTTTCATTTGAAAGCAAACATTATTGTCCCACTGTGGATGCTGGGATAGTGTTAACTCTAACCCTAACCCTCATCATGTCTAGTTAACATTGTATTGGGGAAAAAAAAAGTGTTATCTTCAGAGGTCTAAGAAAAACTGTGCTGGCAATAAATGAATTATCACAAGCTATGTCTAAGCCCTGAATGGGGATTACAGTTCCAACAGTGTCATCAAGTTTGCAGACACCACAACTGTAGTTGACCTCAACAGCAACAATAAGAGGTGGAAAATATTGCAAAACGATGCTAGAGTGACAACCTGAGTCTCGATGTAGACAAGATGAAAGAGATGATCATTTACTTCAGGAGGACGAAAAATGACCTTCCTCCACTACACATCAACAAATCCATAGTGGAGAGAGTGGAGAGGACCAAGTTCCTTGCAGTTCACTTGACTAGTGAACTATCATGGACACTCAGCATCTCCTCAATTGTCAGGAAGGCGCAACAGCAACTGTACTTCCTGAGAAGACTGAAGCGGGCAAGGCTATTGGCCACTATTACATCGACTTTCCATAGGAGTTCTATCAAGAGTATGCTAGCCAGCTGCATCACAGTGAGGTACAATTTCTGCAGAAAAATGGATCTGAGGTCACTCTACAGGATAATAAGAGTGGCAGAGGATTGCTGGAGTCTCCCTCATCCTCATTGGATCATTGACTGAAGAGGGTGTGCAAAGTCATTGAGGAACCCTTGCACCCTCCACACAGCATCTTTCACCTGCTTCTGTCAGAGAAGAGATACAGGAGTATCAAAACCAGCAAAGACTGAGGAACAGGGCCAGTACTAGGAATTGCGGGGCCCAATTAGAACATTGATAGCGGGGCTGCTACTCTACAAAAGTCGAAATTGATGTTTTATATTCTGTATAGTATGCCAGTCTTAGCCAAAAAGCATTAAATACTTAATATACTAAATATTGAAAGACAATATGAAAGTTTTAATTTTTTAATACGAGTTAAGACAACTACAGACATACTGTTTTTGCACAGGTTTTTTAGAAACAGACTTGTCTGAATTTTGTATTTGCAAAATCTTTCAAAATAATTTCAAAGTCAATGGTTTTAGTAATGTCATTTTCTACAGATAGCATCACCAAATTGTTTAGTCTCTCTTGTGAAATTGTTGACCGTAAGTATGTTTTAATCAGTTTTAGTTTTGAAAAACTTCTTTCGCCCGATGCAACTGTTATGGGCATTGTTAAGTAAATCCTCAAAGCAATAAAAACATTAGGAAATGCTGTGAATCGATTGTTTACTACTAGGTATTCAAACAGAGCTTGAGGCTTAACGACACTGAAGGGAAGAAAAGTTTTCAGAGCTTCAAGTTCTTCGGCCAACAGATAACAATCCACGTCTTTAGTTGTTTCAGTAACTAACCCTCCATCAGTGTTCTGTTTTAGTATGGTGTCAGTTAAAGCTGTTACAAGGTCTGCTGTGTGCTTCCTTATTTCTGCCTTTGTAAGCTCTGAAAGTTATTTAAAAATCCAAATAATTTTACATGGCTTTTAAGCTGTTTAAATCTAGGCTCTAAAGATTGAATTGCTTTGTCCAGCACTAAGCTGAAACACTGAACTCTGTATGCTTCTTTTGGATCATGGGATGTAGGCAGAAGACTGGAAATTATCAGCCAATTAGCTTGATGTCTGTAGTTGTAAAAATGCTTGAAGCCGTCATTAAAGATGAAATAGTGAAACTTTTGGAACTTAATGGTTCAATCAGGCAGCCGCAGCATGGTTTTGGAAAGGGAAGATCTTGTTTGACAAACTTGTTAGGATTCTTTGAGGATATAATGGGTGCGGTGGATAGAGGGGAACAGGTTGATGTTGTATATTTGGATTTCCAGAAAGCGTTTGATAAGGTGCCGCACAAGAGACTTATCAGTAAGTTACAGGAAAGTGGAGTCCGGGGAAGTATATTGGCCTGGATTGAAAATTGGTTGTCTGACAGGAGGCAGAGAGTTGAGATAAATGGGAGTTTTTCAGGTTGGCAGAGATTGGTAAGTGGGGTGCTGCAGGGGTCAGTGTTAGGCCCACAACTGTTCATCATTTACATTGATGACTTGGAGGAGGGGACAAAATGTGGTGTAGCCAAGTTTGCGGATGACACAAAATTGAGTGGAAGAGCAAATTGTAATGAGGATGTGGAGAGTCTGCAAAGGGATATAGTTAAGCTGGATGAGTGGGCAAAGGTTCTGGCAGATGGAGTACAATGTTAGTAAGTGTGAGGTTATCCACTTTGGCAAGAAAAATAAAAGAGCTGAATATTATTTAAAGGGTGAAAAACTACAACATGCTGTTGTGCAGAGGGACTTGGGAGTGCTTGTGCATGAATCGCAAAAAGTTAGGTTGCAGGTGCAGCAGGTTATTAAGAAGGCAAATGGAATGTTGACCTTCATCGCTAGAGGAATTGAATTCAGGAGTAGGGAGGTAATGTTGCAACTGTATAAGGTACTGGTGAGACCGCACCTGGAGTACTGTGTCCAGTTCTGGTCTCCATATTTGAGGAAGGATATATTGGCTTTGGAGACGGTCCAGAGGAGGTTTACTAGGTTGATCCCTGGGATGAAGGGGTTGACTTATGATGAAAGATTAAGTCATATAGGATTGTATTCACTCGAGTTCAGAAGAATGAGAGGAGATCTTATAGAAACATATAGGATTATGAAGGGTATGGATAGGATAGATGTCGGAAGGTTTTTTGAGCTGGCCGGGGAAACTAAAATGAGAGGACACAGTCTCAAGATTTGGGGGAGTAGATTTAGGACAGAGATGAGGAAAAATAGTTTTTCCCAGAGAGTAGTGAATGTTTCGAATTCTCTAACCAGGGAAGTGGTTGAGGCTGCCTCATTAAACATATTTAAAATTCGGTTAGATAAATTTTGCATGATAGTGGAATTAGGGGATATGGGGAGAAGGCAGGTAGGTAGAGTTAGGTCATAAATTAGATCAGCCATGATCATATTGAATGGCAGAGCAGGCTCGATGGGCCATTTTTGGCCTACTCCTGTTCCTACTTCCTATGTTCCTATGTTCCTATCTAAACCTTGATCTTTTGCCTCATTTGAAAACATACCCTTCCTTCTACATAGTTTTGTTTCTTGAAATTGTCTAAACTCCAATGGTAGTTCAACAGCTTCAGCCAATTCATTTGCACCTATGAGGACACCATTAAAACCCCCCTCTCTTAAATTCTTAGCCATGATAATAGTTTTTCAAATGACTCCATGCCTTCATCAATATCCTTTGTTTCATCTTGTAGTTCCTTGCTTACATAGTTAACTTTATAAAGTACTTCATGCCAAAATATCAAATAAACTAAAAATTTGTAGTCTTTTAGCTGGTTTGCTAAAGATTCAGCTTCTGCTTTTACCTTGGGTTCATCTGTTATCTCTGATATTTCCACAAGTGCATCATATACTTCTCCAACCTGATAACGAATAGCTTTAACACTATCAATCTGACACCCCCACCTTGTGTTGCTCAAGGGTTTCACTGATAACCCGGGTATGTTTGTTAAAAACTGCCCACCTCTTAGTTGATGCAGAGAACAATATGTAGATCGTTTGCAAAATCCAAAAAAATGTTATAGCATCTGGACAACACTTGGCTACATCTCCAAGTAAAAGGTTATAATTGTGACATGCACAGGGTACAAAGAAAGCTTTTGAAATATCCTTCAACAGTCGTGCTTGTACTCCAGATGTATGACCTTTCATGTGGCTACCATTGTCATAGCCTTGGCCTCGAATGTCTTTCACCTCTAAATTTAATTCCTTCTATGTTTAATAATGTTTAACATAAATCTTCTCCTGTGCTGCTTTCAACCTGCATAAACTTTATGAAATGTTCATGAACATCTGAAGGAACCAAGTTACCATCAGACACATACCTGATCGTTAGAGACATTCGCTCTTGGTAACTCATATCAGGTGTGCAGTCTAAAATTATGGCATAGTTCTTAGCTGCTTTTACGTGTTTCAGTATCTCATTCAAAACAGCTATAGTCATAATGTCTAGTAGTTCATTCTGAATATCTTTTCCTAAATAGTGTTTATGAATTTTGTGGGTTTTGATTTTTCACAAATGTTCTTCAAGAACAGGGTCAAACTTCCAAAACAGCTCAACAAGACCTAAAAAGTTTCCATTGTGTACACTCTCATTACCAACTTTTTCCTTTATTCCTCTAAATGCTAGATTTCTCTCAGCAAGAAACTGTGCTATTGCTACTAGCCTTTTGAATACTTGCTGCCAGTGCTTTGCATGTTCATTGACGATTATTTCAAGTTCTTTGTCAATTGTCTGTCCACTACAAAGTGTTTGGTGTAACTCCCAGAAACTCCATGTGGCTTCCAAATGGTTTGTAGAATTTTCATGCTCACACAACCTTGTATGAAGATCAGACCAGTTGTTGAATCCACTTGATGATAATCCATTGGTTGTGTTCTTACTAAAAAGTTTACAATAAAAGCAATAAATTCTATCATCTGACTGAGAGTATATAATCCAAGGTCTTTCAACACACTCCCCATTTGGAAGTTTCCTCTTACAGTGAAACTTTGAAAAACACAATCCCTTTTCATTTTGTGGAAAGTTGTTCACTGGAATGGAAGGACCTTTCATTGTTAAATAAACTCTTACATTTTTATTTATATATGCTGGCCAATTGGCTGGGTAATCATAAATGTTAATTACAACTGTACTCATGGATGATCCATCATTGTGTCATGTTTGGGCTTGGTCTTTTTCAGCTATAAGTGGACTTTCCGGTTTGGCACTGTCTTTTAGTGCATTGAGATTGTCTTCAATTTGATTCACAGCTGTGTCACCTTTTACTAACTTGTTATCAATTTCATTATTGTATTCATCAACTGTAATTGGACTCAAGGCTGTATTGTCATTTTCTGAATTGCATTTGTTTTCTTTATCCTCAATACATGGGCACTTCAAAGGTAGAGTGACAAGGAATTTTATGATAGCACCTCTATGTTTTTCATTTTCAGCTACCTTAGCCTTGGCCAATGCTCGTTTCTGGTTGCCGCTTAAATATTTATGCCCTTTGTCTCCACTCTGCTTGTGCTTGCCATGTAAAATGACATACAAATTTTAAGCTGCTAATTCTCTGGGCTATATTTTTAAGGTAAAAATGGTAAAAGAAGTATATTTTAAAATGTTTAGACTTAAAATTACACAAAAAAACTTGACGTTAGCAATTTGTTATAAAATTGGACTCGACATCGCTGATAACATGTCTATGTTGTTCCAACAGTGGAACAATCTTGTCATCGTCATTGGTACAACATAAGAAACCAACGTAAATTCCATGTCATTTTGCTTGTTAGCTTTACGTTGTTCAAACGTCAATTGCTGACCTTGGAACAACGCACCCAACTCTCAACTTGTGAACGCCACCGAACAGCAAAACAAGCGACCGATTCTGGATTTGTTGAATGACGACAACTTTGAATAAGGTACGAATTGCCTTTTTTTAGTAATGGTTAGATTAGTTAGGTTAGGTTAGGTTATGTTAGTTAAGGTTACATTCCAGAACTGGGGGGATGCACTTTAATTTTGCCATTTTTTTAAGCTGATTTTCTAGTCAAATGACTAGCTCTAGTTTGTCGCTAGATATTTGGCTAGAAAATCGGCAGAAAAACTGATACGTGTAATGGATGAAATTTCCCCCTGAAGAAAACAATTTCCGCATGGTCAAGCTAAACTGCACCTGTTCCAAATCACATGAAATAGGCTATATTAAGCTCTGCCAGTGCAATAGCATAGTTAGTAACAGTAGCCTAGTACTATTTTGATACTAAATCAAACCACCGCAAAATTATGAAATGATGACAAAGGCAGCCTTGCTAAGAATATCCGGATCTTGTAAAAATGAATAACCCCGAGATGTACGATACCATGCCCCTATAGCTGAATAACCTTGTAAACCAGCACATAAAGATGTAGGTTATAACCCCCACAGTGACCTAGCCTAGTAAAGATCAACTTAAACTAACCTAACTTCGGGGTTATTCATCTTTACAAGACCCGAATAGCCTAACCAATTCCATCTACAATTGCTAACATTGTCAGAAATTCTACGCTTAGGCCTAGGCTATTTGCATTCAGGCTAACTGCTTAAGCCTAGGCTATAGGCTAGGCCCTAGGCTAGCATGACGCTATCTCAATCTCATATTAAAGTACAAGTTCTCTTATTGATTAGCCTATAGCCTGTTTTGATCTTGATAATAATAAGAGAAGCTTCATCAGCTCCAAAATACATCTAACTTACTGGGTCAAATGAATACAAAACATGAAATTTTTGGCTAGGGAGACAAAGGAGGCCTATAGCCAGTAGTTAAATCGAAGACATATTTCCTAAAATTATTTCACTGAGATAATACGATCAATTAAGGGCAATAACTTCACGAGTTCACTGACAAATCCCTCAGTTTATAAGGCCTATAGTATTATTATTTTCCTACCAGTTTAAACCAAGTCTGTCACAGTATTCTCTGCTCAAGACCTGGGCTCAAACATGTGTGCGGGGCCCCCTTGAGACGCAGGGCCCAATTTGATCAAATTGGTCAAATAGGCTTAAAACCGTCCCTGCTGGGAAACAGCTTCCTCCCAAGGGGAGTGAGAATGCTGAACAACAAAAGAAATGCTCACACTAACCATCTGAAACTCTCATTTACACAAAACAATATTTATTTTCATAGATAAAATATTTGTCCTGCGTATGTATTGTTTGTCTGTATATGTGTTATGTTTAGTTGTGTGTCTGTATGTTTTGCACCGAGAACCGGAGAATGCTGTTTCGTAAGATTGTACTTGTACAATCAGATGACAATAAACTTGAATTGACTTAATAATTTTAAAAAAATATTGCACTGTGATGAAATACTTTTACTTGAGACTGAAAGATTATAATAATTTTGATGTAATGTCTAACATTATGATTCCCTTCTCTTTCCCTTGATTAAACTTGTTCACATCCATATCCACACTCTCCTATTTCTCGAACTAGCTTCTCGTACCATCCACATTGGCTCAATTTTCTTAGAGCAGCACAAATGACGTAGAGGTTAACTCAACACCTTTACAGCGCCAGCATTCGTGACCAGGGTTTGAATCCCACGCTGTCTTTAAAGAGCTTGAACGTACTCCCCATGTCTGTGTGGGTTTTCCCTAGGGGCTTCAGTTTCCTTCCATTGTTCAAAATGTACCTGGGGTGGAGGTTAATTGGGTGTAAATTTGGCGGCACAGACACGTAGTCTGCAATGGCTTGTTGCTGTGCTGTATTTATAAATTTAACTCACAATTATTACAGGAGGATTAAATGAGGCAAAAATAAAGTTGACTCTCAGAGAGTTGTTACGTTAATGGTAAAGGACCACCAGCCATGAGCAATTGTACCTGCAGCATCCCTTTTCATCCGAGACTAATTTTGCATTCCTTCTTCTCTCAGCTCCAAGAAATCTCTACCTCAGCACTCTTCCCTTCATCTGCCTTGGTTTCTACATCAGCTGTTTGATCCATTTGAGTTATAAATTGGATTGTATTTCAACTGCTTAAATATTATTTTCAGTTACACTGGGTGACCAATTTTCAGGAAAATTTCAGAAGAGAACCCAGTTCAATAGATTTTCACATTAGCATGCAGTATATACCTGTAATCAATAGTTGACCTACCCCTTTTTGGCCCTGTCCTCACACCCATCTGAGCTCCTGATGCCCCAGCCACCCAGCCACCTGAGATTCCAACATCCCGGCTGCCTACTCAGATCCCGGCTACAGATCCTCAACCCGGCCAAACCCCAATCTGAACTCGCTAAACCCCGGCCTCCCTCCCATCCAAGCTCCCGATTCCCCACCCGTGATGTTTCTTTTATTGTAATAAAGAAACTTGGGTTATTTTAAAACATCTATACTTTAGTAGATAAATTACCCCAAGACAGTTTGGAGGCATCCATCTTGAATCCAACCAAAGCTGCCACAAATTATTCTCCAACTCCCTCTTGTGGTCAGGAGGATCACAACACTCTATCATTGCATCCCTTTTCCTTGAGACGAGATACAATATTCATATCAATTTAAAGTTCCGCACAAATGTAAACATAACACCAGCATCACAAAGTTTTTTAAGTGTGCAGTACTTTGGGGGGTCACGTGATATGAGTGAAGTAAGAGGAGGCAGAACCCCAGAGCTCCCAAATCAAATAGAAAAATAGCCTGAAAAAGCAACAAAATGACAGTGAAAATGTTTCCTAGTGGTTTGGGAAAACACTAGGAAGAAGAAAATGACAAATTAAAAATAAGGTAGCAACAAAAAACAGTAAGGATTCAATTCTAAAATTAGGTGACCGAATCGAGTTGCCACCTCAAGGCCTATGGAAGAAGATGCTGCCAAGCCCACACAGTCAACGTAGCCTGCCAAGAAAGACAGCCAAGACTTGGGTGATGATATCACCCTAGGTCAGCCAGCAAGTGATAGGAGCCCCAGAAAATGGAATGGGGAAAGGGGGAGACTTGGGACCCAGCACCTGCATCTAGAGTGCAAGATCGGGGGTTTTCGCTCTGAACATACGCTCACACTAGTATTCAAATTAGCACTATAAATAGTGAAAGGCCGGGAAGCCCAAGGGAAGATCCAAACCACAGGGTGGTGAGCTCAAAACAATCTACTATCAAGTCCAGAGATGCGGCGAGCAGTAGTGGGAACTGTGGCGACAGCAAAGAGGAGGAAGACTGCGAGGGAGATGGAGGTGGTAGCGACATTAATGGCAAACACCACAAGGCCAGGGGACCCAGAAATGAGGACCTGGAGCCCTCCCTGAGAGACATGTTGGAGGCACTTCGTCATATGGAGGGCAAATTATTTTGGGCTATGTAATGGAGAGCCCAGGACATGGCCCAGAAATTAAATGCTACACAAAGGACTCTCACATGTTTAACTGGGAGAATCATGGAGGTGGAAGATAGAGTGGGGACCAGTGAAGACAGGTTAAGTATGGTGGAGGGTGAACTAGATGCCACAGTAATGGAAAGAGAGCGAGTCTGAGGGAAATTAGATGCCCTGGGGAATTACAGTCACAGGAACAATTTGGATAAGGGTGCTTTACCATGCACCCAAGGCTAAAGTTTTGATTGATGGACAAATTTCCCCAGCCTTCCCACTAACACGATCAAGTAGGCAGGGGTGCCTGCTATCTTCAGTTCTGTTTGTACTAGCCATGGAGCCATTTCCGAGGACATTTTCCAGGATTTGGACCTTAAAGGGTTCAGGACATGCCAGGAAGAGCATAAAATCAATTTATATGCTGATTATGTTCTGATATATCTGACAGACCTGGAAAACTCATTTCCCATGCTAAGCATTACTCTGGAGAACTTTGGGGAGATCTCTGGGTGTGATCAAATGGATTTAATGCAAAATCATGACATATGAAGGGGGAAATTAACCTCGAGAAATTGACCTGGGATTATAGTCTGAGCGAGACTTTAAAAAATATTATTGGGCAGCCCATTTGAGATACATTGCATCCCTGTTCGAGGGGGAAGGTGTATCATGCTTGGTACATATCAACCTGCATGTGATAGGTGAGCAGGTAGCAGAGGAGTTTATTTATAAATGGGACACTAAATTGCTATCAGAAATGAAAGGCAGCCCCATATTAAAACAAGTGATCCTTATTTGGAACAAAATTGGCCAATAAGTAGGAACCAAAGTGGGGCTGTCTCCAAATGCACCCGTGACTCCAAATAGATTAATAGCATCAAAGGTGGGTAACAAGATCCTGGATACTTGGTGCTGTCACGGCATCGGGTACATAGAGGACTGTTCGGAGCAGGGGTGGCTAATGTTGTTTGAGCAACTTAAGAATAAGTATAATTTATCGAATAAATTAAGTCCAACTATTGCCCTACCAATGTGTAGTGACATGAGACTATGATTCCAAGGGGGAGCATGAGGAAGTTCATTATGACAATTTATTTCTTGCTCCAAACAAAAGGCCCCAAACCAGGCCTTGAAGTGACATGTCAAAAAATCATACTTCTGCAAAGTTCTGGAATTCTCTGCAGCTGTAGCATGGTCCATTGTCACTGTAGACAATTTGAGGAATTCCATGTCTCGCAAAGATTTATTTTATACATTGGATTATACAAGCAGTAGACAAATTAGGAAGCAGCTCAATCTCTCGATAGTTCGATAGATAATCAATAATCATCACGTAATTATTTCCATCCACGTGGAACCAACTTTCTGCCATGGTTCTGCTGGTATGTCAGTTATTATCATGGTTTCATTTGCCTGCTTTGCAAAATGTTTCAAACAAGTCTCACAGCTTGAAACTATTGTATCAATGTCAACGTTTAACCCTGGCCCTCTTCTTGTATTTTACTATACAAGGTGCCCCTTGTACACTCTTTGTACCATCTCTTGTCACAGAGATTGAGGAAAGATAATTCTGCTCTGTTTGAGTAGAAGCCCATTGACAACACTCAGCTCAGCCCTGATATTGTAGTATGGCTGGCATTCACCTCTAGGTCATCCTTCATTCAGATTCTTTATGACTTTCTGTAGAACGGTGTCCTTTTTTTTGTTTTAGCTAATATCTGCTTGGATTTCATGTCAGATACGAGAAGAGATTCAGTGATTACATTCACGTGGAGATTCATATCTGTCTCTGCGGAACTCTCTTTGTGTGCTTCACTCTGTGTCGTTGCCCTGGATAATACATCAGCTAACACAATAGGTTTCCTTGGTGTGTACAGCCTCTTGATTAGGTTTAGGTTGGGGTTTCACATGCTTGTCATCAAGCAGTGATTCCTGTCCATCTGGGACTACTGCAAACCTAAGATGGTGCTCTTAATTTTTAACTTTTACCTTGCGTTTACATGTACCTTTCATGTCAATGTTCTGTCTATTGTAGGCATTGAGCTGTACAGGATTTGCATGGTGTATGGCTTTATCTTCATTGCCCTGATGTCGTGCTCACAGATCAGAGTGACCTTTGCCCCTGTGTCCAGCTTGAAATGAATTTTGTTCAATTTGTATGCAATGTCACAGTCCACTTATCCTTCACAACACTGTTCAGTATCTGTTGGTTTGTTATCTTCCTGCACAACCATGCCAATGAAAAGTGTATCACTGAGGGCACTTTCTTTTATAGTGTGTACAGGGTGCATGCTTTCACTTCTGTTTGTTTCCTTTTGAAAAAAAAACATTACTGTGCATAGTGATTCTGTCCTTTGCACTTATTACTGTGTGATAGTACAGATTCTATCACCAATGTGTATAGTACTTATTTACAGATAGTAATGTAGGATGACTGTGATTGGCTGAGAGTGTAGCCACACCTACTGGCAGGTCCTAAAGGATTGCTCCTAGCCAGACCAGGTCATTCTGGACTGGTCGACCTACTTGTGATATGCTCCAGTCTTTTAGTTAATAAAAGCTTTGGTTTGGATCAAGTCTTTGGTTCTTTTGACGTGCACTACAATTTTATTAACTGAAAAAATTTTGAAAAGATGCAGCGTATGCTACGGCTGGAATGCCTCGACATCGACCCGCAGTAAGCTACCTCCTCGAATGACTTTAAGCACTGGGTGAGATGCTTCGAAACATGTTTACAGCTCTCCGATCCTGCCGTGATAGAGGACAACCATTGACTACCAATATTGATGACTATGGTGTCCCCGAGAGTCTACCAGAGTGTCCAGGAAGCGAGCACTTACGCCGCAGCCATGAAGGTGCTGAAAAGGCTCTATGAATGACCGATGAACAGGGTCTATGCTCGGTACAAACTTGCTACAAGGAGGCAACAGCCCGGTGAGTCCTGTAAAGCTTATATTCAGGCACTAGGGGCAATGGGCAGGGACTTTGCCTGCACAGACAGAACTGCTGCAGAGACCACAAACGATCTCATTCAGGATGCCTAAGTGGCCGGGATTCGATTGAATGAGGTGAGGCAGCGCCTGCTAGAGCACGGGGGAGAAAACCTAGAAGACGTGATCCGGATCACAGAGACGATGGAGGCTGCAGTCTTAAGTATGGACATGTACTCTCGGGGCTGGACCCCACACTCTGATGTGAGTAGGATGCCCTCCCTCTACCCTAGTACTGCTGCTACGCTACCCAATGCAACCCCAAAGTGTTATTTCTGCAGGAGGAAGCACAGCAGGTCCCAGTGCCCAGCGAGAAAAGCCAGGTGCCAGAAGTACCTTAAAAGTGGCCACTTTGTTGTAGTCTGTCACTCCAAAATGGCCGCCATCAAACACAGCGCCTCATGTGAAGCCAAATCGACACTCTCCATTTCAAACATTTCTTCCTCAGAGCTCTCGTCCAATGAAAGCGAGGACTCCACTGCATGGCAGCGCCTGACGTCACAGGGCAGACACCAAGCGTGGAAGGTACAACTCACCCTCACTGCAATGACGTTCACCCTACCTTATGAAGCAACGTCTGACCAGGCCCCAGCCCCGACCTCAATGCCCGCCGCTGCTGCCGACAAGGGACCCGTCGCTGCTGACCAGGAACCCGCCGCCGCCACCGCTACTGACCAAGGACCCACCACTGCTGACCAGGGACACATTGATGCTGCCAACCCGGTACCCACCAACGCTGCCGACTGGGGACACAATGCTACCAACCAGGGACCCGCCATCACTGACCGCCCCTACCATCAACCAACCGTAACACCTACATCCTTACGGCCATCGACGAGTATTTCCGCTTCCCAATTGCTGTGCCCTGCTCGGACATGACTGCCTCCTCAGTTATAGAGTCCCTGAACAGCATCTTTGCCATCTTCGGGTACCCCAGTTACATCCATAGTGACAGGGGGTCCTCGTTTATGAGCACAGAGCTGCAGCAGTAACTTCTAGAGTGTGGTATTTCTTCGAGCAGGACCACCAGCTATAACCCACGCAGTAATGGGCAAGTGAAAAGAGAGAATGCTACCGTCTGGAAAGCGGTTATGCTTGCCCTCGAGTCCAAAGGTCTCCCCACCTCTCACTGGCAGGACATGCTCACTAGTGCCCTACACTGCATCCGCTCCCTCCTATGCACTGCAACCAATGCCACCCCCCATGAAAAGATGTTCTTTTTCCTGAGGAAATCCAAGTCGGGTACGACCATACCGGCATGGCTAATGGTTCCCGGTCCAATCCTTTTACGACGCCACGTCCGGTACTCTAAATACGACCCCTTGGTTGACCAAGTGACACTGCTCCATACGAACCCGCATTATGCCTACGTTGAGTACACGGACGGACGGGAGGGCACAGTCTTGGTAAGGGACCTAGCCCAAGCCAGATCATTCACAGCAGAGCCTTTAATCCAACCTCCCCCTATTCCTTCTCCCCCAGGTCATGTGCTTGAACAGAGGGACCAGCACCAACCCACCAGCTCAGGCCAGACTGTCGACAACGCCATTAGGGAATTGAGCAAAGCAGTGGCCGCACCCTACGGGCCTGCCAGCGACACAATTCCAGCGCCTTGGCGGTCATGCTGGATGGTCAGGCCCCCTGAACGGCACAGCCCCTAACTTCCATCCACCCTGGGGTCGGTTCTCAAAAAAGGGGTGAATGTGATAGTACAGATTCTATCAGCAATGTGTTTATGTACATATGTACAGATGGTAGTGTAGGATAACTGTGATTGGCTGAGAGTGTAGCTACATGTAATGGAGGATTAAAACCATGTACTCAGATGCTTTTTGCTTATGTGGAACTGACGACACTGGGTCCACACGCAGGTCACCTAACTTTCAGAACTAGCAGATGTAATTAAACTCAGCCATGGGGACTTATCTGAAGATACACTTTGAAATGGAATTCCACCGTGAGGCCCAGGGAAAGCAGCTGTCAAATACGACACTCTGAAATTGACGTATTGGTCACAACCTGTCTTGCTCAAGAAGTTTTAATGAGTCCTTGTATCTACGAGATAAACCAGGATATCATAGCATCCTGCTCCATAATAATTAATCTTCTAAATTGTAGAATAGTATGCTCAGCTTTGATTTTGACTGACAAATGTTAGAGGGAGTGGGTGCATGATTAATTGTTTTTGGGGTATAAAAGTCTGTGGTCCTGCTGCTGAAGTTTAGACTCTCCGAGGGGTGGGAACACCCCTTGTCAAGAAGGAAGAACAGCCAGAGTCCGAGCAACGTCCCGGTCGGGGGAGGTGGAGAAGCTGCTACCAGCGCCCTGACAACCTACTACAAGTGTGCAGTTGTTGCCTCGCTTCGGCAGTTGGGACCAGTTCAAGCGTTGATAAGTATAGTTGGGAAGGGCTTGCATATTGTAGTGTGAAATCAGCTTTTGAATTAGTAATAAACATTTGTATAAACTGAACTGCTCTCGGTGTGTGTGTCTATTTTCTTTCGGTAGCTAAAACACTGTGACCAATCTAAAATGAACAAAATGAGAGGTATAAGTTTACCCAAGACAATTGGCACTGCGAGCAGGATTGGTCTCAAGATGTTTCGCCGAAAGAAAGAGGTGAGCCCTGAGCAGTTCTTGATTCCTGGATGGACTTCCAAAGACGATGGGTTTGGCATGTTGGCCAATACCCTGTCTTTGTTGGGACCACCCATTAGTTGGGATGAGAAGTTAGACTCATCAAGTGCACCTCTGGGAGAGCGGGTTGCCACTCTCCTTCGAGAAAGTAAATTTCCTGATAAAAAGGGAATGCTGACGAATGGTTTTTGGTTGCTGGCCACAGCATTACGCCACTCCGTTCAGCGTGAAGCAGAATTAATTCAAAGAGAAGTAGAATCTCAGTGCAAAAGAAAGCAATTAGAGGAGGAGCTAGAAGTCCTGCGACAATGCTGTTCCATGATGAGCGAGATTGTTCGTACCAGTCAGGACAGAGCCAAAGAATGGGAAGATAAGCATGTCCAAATGATTTGCCGTAATATTAAACTCCGGCAGCAGCTCTGTGCAGATAAGGAAAGGCATGGAGTAGAACCCGATCCATATCGTATTCATGCCATGATAAGGAATGGTGACGATCCTGATGTAATTGAGGATTGGGATGGGAATATCTGGAATGACAATGGTAATAATGCAGATACTCCTCAGCATGTGTCTAACATACTACCCTCTCCATCTGCTGTTCATGCCCGCCCTATAAGGCAGCAGATTTCCCAAACAGACAGAAGGGGGGATGATGTAAGGGTAGAGATGGAAGGGATAGATACCCCGGTTTCCCATGTGGACCCAGGGGAAAATACCCAAACCCCTGCTTATGCTCTATGGCCTACTCCCTCTGTTGGATGGCCTCCACCTCCTCCCCTAGACTGGGTGGAGGACCCTGTGAGCCAAAGTGGGAACAGGGGTCGGAAGGAGTCAATGATCCGTGATTTCTCTGTAAAAGAACTGGCTGCCATTGGAGATCGATTTAGGCAAAAAGCAGGGGAACATCATCCCCAGCTGCTGAGTCCTCCTGGCCCAGCTGTGCTTTCTGCTCCCACTGCTGCTTCTATCGAGCTGGCTTCTCCTGCTCCAGTTACTCATGATGAGGTAAAACAATGGGTTAAACAGGCTCTTAAAGATAACAATAGCATGTGGTCCTGGAAGCCCCCGAACCCTTCTGAAGCCTGAAGGTGTGGGCAGGATTCCCGTGTCTATTCCATCGAGACACGGCGCACACACGGGGATCCGCGGCCCTACATACCATTAACAATTCACTGGGGTGGGGGTAATGATCGCCAATACTTGGCTTTGGTTGACACCGGTGCAGAGCACTCGGTGATTCCTGGTAACCCCGACCTCTGGAACGGACCCACATTTCGAATAGAAGGAATGGGAGGGGCAATCACCCTGGCAAAGGAAATAAAAGTCCGTGCCACGGTGGGTGATGGCCCTTCCCCCATATGGTTACATGCGTTGGTAGCTGCCACTGACGAGTGTATTCTGGGTATTAATATGTTGGCCGGTACAGCCCTTAATACTAGCCAAGGGGGGTTTGCATTCGGAATTCGGACTATTACAAAAAGATTAGTGGTGGGTCAGGCCAAGTGGGATCCCGTGGTGGTGCCACCCCCCTCAAAACCTGTATGCATTCCGCAATATCGCCTCCCTGGAGGGCAGGAGGAGATTACCGCCACCATTGATGCTTTGAAAGAAGAAGGGGTAGTGAGGCCTGCAACGTCGCCCTTCAATAGCCCTGTTTGGCCTATCCAGAAGCCGGACGGCTCCTGGAGAATGACAGTTGATTATCGTTTTTTGAACAAACATGCCCCACCACTTGCTTCAGCAGTTCCGGACATTGTCACCCTTATTGAAAACATTGCTACTGGGAACTCAGGAACATGGTATGCTGTTATTGATCTCGCTAACGCCTTCTTCAGTATTCTTATAGCTGAGGACTCACAGGATCAGTTCGCCTTTACCTGGAAGGGGCGCCAGTATACCTTCACCCATCTTCCAGTATCGCCTTCCCTCTCAATTCACCATTATATTGATGATGTGGCCTCCTGGAGCCTCTGGCAGAAACAAGAGGGTCGCCGAGTCCCACTAGGATTCTGGTCACGTACCATGCCTGAGGCTGCCACTCGTTATTCTGTTTTTGAACAACAGTTACTAGCCTGTTACTGGGCCCTGCTAGAGACTGAAAGAATGACAGGTGATGCAGATGTTCAATTGCGACCTGCACTTCCTATAATGAATTGGGTCCTGGCTAATGATGCTAATCTAAAGATCGGGCGGGCTCAGCAGTCTTCTATTGTTAAATGGAAGTGGTATATTCAGAGTCGTGCGACCAGAGGGCCTGAAGGGGTGGGCCACATACACGAACAGGTGGCTTACCATCCTAGGTCAGGAACTCAGTTATCGGAGGAGGGGGATGGTGGCTCCAGTCAGTATGCTGAGTTGAAGGCAGTCACTTTACCACTAGATCCCCATGATCACCCTCTTCGCCTGTTTACTGATTCCTGGGCTTTGGCTAATGGACTTGTGGTATGGATGCCTGATTTGCAAAAGAACAACTGGATGATACATGATCGCCCAGTATGGGGCAAAGAGTTGTGGCAGCTGTTGTGGGATGCTTCCCACCATCGTGAGATAACCGTTTATCACGTTGATGCCCATACCAATATGGCGACTAACATGGCTCAACATAATGCAGTAGCAGATCAGCTTGCCACTATCAGCTGTGCTGATACCGTCCCCCTGGCTCGATGGGCACATGAACAGAGTGGTCATTTGGGGGAGAAGGGATCAGCTATGTGGTCCCGTACACATGCTTTATCCATCCATAAGGATGATGTCCGCATGGTCATATGTACATGCCCAGAATGTCAGCTTGTGAAGTTCCATACCGTTCCACCTGGTCCGCATGGCCGAATAAAACGGGGTGCTCACTCAGCTGCGGTCTGGCAAATTGATTACATAGGCCCCATGCTAGACTGCATGGGTAAATATTACGTCCTAGTAATGGTTGACACCTTTTCGAGCCTGGTTTTTACTTTTCCCACCAAGACGGCTGACCAAGCTAGCACTATCCAAGGACAAAACCATTTGATTTATCGTTATGATGTTCCAGAGGAGATTCACTCTGATAATGGCTCGCACTTCTCCGGGAAAGCAATCTGTGATTGGGCAAATGACAACGGTATTTTAAGGGTCCACCATATTCCTTATTACCCGCAGGCTGCCGGGTTAGTTGAACAAATGAACGGCTTACTGAAGGAACAAATTCATTTGTTAACATCACTGGGGACCCAGAAGGGATGGTGCCATGTGCTGCAGCAGGCAGTCGACAATTTGAATCATCGCCCTTTAAAAGGAGGTACATCTTTCCACCGACTTCTTCACGCTCCTGAATTACAGCCTATTCCAGAGGAATAACAGTCATTGCCCCCCATCCCCGAACTAGAGAATGTTGGACAAAAGGTATGGGTGGCACCACCAGGTAGTGGCCCTCCTGTAAAAGGGGAAATAGTGACACCTGCCCAGGGTAACACTCGGTGGGTAGCTATTGAGGGACAGGATGATTTAGTCTGTTTAAACACTGAACGCTTATGGTATCGTGAGTGACATGTGTCAGGCTTCTTTGTTCCAGGTTCTCCATTTTACACTCCTGGTGATCTGGCTTAACAGCTGCTTTGATGCCAGCAATTGGATTTGTAATGTCGAGGACGTTCCAAGGGAGTTCCCCGTGGGAAACACGGTCCGATGCATTACACCAAGGAAGTCCTCGGTCACCAGCCTCAAGTGCAGCTTATATAAATATGTTATTGTTCAGCATGTTTCAAAATCTGTTCGTGAGCTCCAGTATCTGGGTATTGTGGCCAACAAGGATAATTTGAGCCTTGGTTGGAATCCTTTCTCATGGCTAACTGCTACATTTGGGGGAGTGGGCCACACTATCCTCCGTTGGTTGCTCGCGTCATTGCTTATCTTTGTAATTGTTGTTTTGATTTCTCTTTTTTCGCTCCCTCTGTACTCAAATACTGGTTAGGCCTCGCAAATGACAGATTGTGACCAAGGGGTGGAATGTAATGGAGGATTAAAACCATGTACTCAGATGCTTTTTGCTTATGTGGAACTGACGACACTGGGTCCACACGCAGGTCACCTAACTTTCAGAACTAGCAGATGTAATTAAACTCAGCCATGGGGACTTATCTGAAGATACACTTTGAAATGGAATTCCACCGTGAGGCCCAGGGAAAGCAGCTGTCAAATACGACACTCTGAAATTGACGTATTGGTCACAACCTGTCTTGCTCAAGAAGTTTTAATGAGTCCTTGTATCTACGAGATAAACCAGGATATCATAGCATCCTGCTCCATAATAATTAATCTTCTAAATTGTAGAATAGTATGCTCAGCTTTGATTTTGACTAACAAATGTTAGAGGGAGTGGGTGCATGATTAATTGTTTTTGGGGTATAAAAGTCTGTGGTCCTGCTGCTGAAGTTTAGACTCTCCGAGGGGTGGGAACACCCCTTGTCAAGAAGGAAGAACAGCCAGAGTCCGAGCAATGTCCCGGTCGGGGGAGGTGGAGAAGCTGCTACCAGCGCCCTGACAACCTACTACAAGTGTGCAGTTGTTGCCTCGCTTCGGCAGTTGGGACCAGTCCAAGCGTTGATAAGTATAGTTGGGAAGGGCTTGCATATTGTAGTGTGAAATCAGCTTTTGAATTAGTAATAAACATTTGTATAAACTGAACTGCTCTCGGTGTGTGTGTCTATTTTCTTTCGGTAGCTAAAACACTGTGACCAATCTAAAATGAACAAAATGAGAGGTATAAGTTTACCCAAGACACTACACCTTCTGGTAGGTCTTAATGGATTGCTCCTAGCCAGACCAGGTCATTCTGGACTGGTCGACCTACTTGTGATATGCTCCAGTCTTTTGGTTAATAAAAGCCTTGGTTTGGATCAACAAGTCTTTGGTTCTTTCGATGTGCTCTACATACAGACTTTTCGAAAAGTAGGCATTGTTTTGGTGCATGTTGAGTGACATATCGTTTGCAGATGAATATCTTTCAACCTTTTAGATGTTTCCTACTTCTTATTTCTTGTTTATGTGTGTGGATACAGACTGTGGCTATGGCTGTGTCTTTATTTTTACTGTATTTTGCACTCTCACCAAATTTTAGTGCATGCTGCAGAGCTAAATTACTGGCGAGGCATATTTTCACAGCTCCAGCTAAGGTAAGCTCTGTCTCTCGCAGTGGCCTTGCTCTCATTTTCTTATCAATGATCCCAAATATAATTTGATCATGGATCATTGAATCTTGCAGTGATCCCAAATTGCATGTTCTTGCTTTTAATTTCAAACTTGTAAAAAAAAAGTATCAAAGCTCTCTCCCAGTAGCTGCATGCATGAGTGATATAAATACCTCTCATACATTTCATTTTTCATTGAAGAATAGTGTCCATCAAATATCTCAACAACCTTGTCGAACTTACACTGATCAGTTGCCTTGACAAAAACAAATGTATTGAAAATATCTAGTGGTGAACATCCCAGCACAGTAATAACAGTTCATTCTTCCTTGCATTAGGTTTGTTATCAAGTCCATTGGCTTGCAGGTGCAGCACGAATTTGTATTTCCACAACCTCCACTCTTGGTCGACATTTCCAGTCCAATTGACAGCATCACTTTCAGATCTTTCGCTAATATTGACTGATACACAATCTGCACACTCCTAAATTTTCTTCAAATTCTGCGCACACTCCTGGTGTTTCTTCCACTCCTGGTACCATGTGATGCTTCTCTTATTGTAATAAATAAATTTGGGTTCTTTTAAAACAACTGTACTTTATTAGCTAAAATACACAAGACCGTGTGGAGGATCACTAACACTCTATCATTACATCACCTAGTCCAAGCTCCCGATGCCTTGTCTTGAAAGATGTAGGTACTTATGAGGTCAAAGGTTTGACCACAAAAGTCAACCTTTTATTATTTTTGGCCTGAAAAAGTGGTCCAAAAAATTCAATAATTACACAAGTATATATGATACCTTTATATAATAAATGTAGAGTGTGTAGCGCGGAATGCCACACTGACCACCGGCTGGTTCGCTGCAAGCTCAACCTTCACTTCAAGCCAAAGCCCAGGAACAATAAAGCCCCCAGAAAGAGGTTCAATGTTGGAAACCTGCAGTCAGACGAAGCGAGAGGAAACTTCCAGGCAAACCTCAAAGCAAAGCTCGACGATGCAACCCGCCTCACGGACCCGTCCCCTGAAACCCTCTGGGATCAGTTGAAGACTACCATACTGCAATCCACTGAAGAGGTACTGGGCTTCTCCTCCAGGAAAAACAAGGACTGGTTTGACGAAAACAGCCTGGAAATCCAGGAGCTGCTGGCAAAGAAGCGAGCTGCCCACCAGACTCACCTTACAAAGCCGTCCTGTCCAGAGAAGAAACAAGCCTTCCGTCGCGCATGCAGCCATCTTCAGCGCAAACTCCGGGAGATCCAAAATGAGTGGTGGACTAGCCTCGCCAAACGAACCCGGCTCAGCGCGGACATTGGCGACTTCAGGGGTTTCTACGAGGCTCTAAAGGCTGTGTACGGCCCCTCACCCCAAGTCCAAAGCCCGCTGCGCAGCTCAGACGGCAAAGTCCTCCTCAGCGACAAGATCTCCATCCTCAACCGATGGTCAGAACACTTCCAATCTCTTTTCAGTGCCAACCGCTCAGTCCAAGATTCCGCCCTGCTCCAGCTCCCTCAACAGCCCCTAAGGCGAGAGCTGGATGAGGTTCTCACCCTGGATGAGACATATAAGGCAATCGAACAACTGAAAAGTGGCAAAGCAGCAGGTATGGATGGAATCCCCCCAGAGGTCTGGAAGGCTGGCGGCAAAACTCTGCATGCCAAACTGCATGAGTTTTTTAAGCTTTGTTGGAACCAAGGAAAACTGCCTCAGGATCTTCGTGATGCCACCATCATCACCCTGTACAAAAACAAAGGCGAGAAATCAGACTGCTCAAACTAGAGGGGTATCACGTTGCTCTCCATTGCAGGCAAAATCTTCGCTAGGATTCTACTAAATAGAATAATACCTAGTGTCGCCGAGAATATTCTCCCAGAATCACAGTGCGGCTTTCGCGCAAACAGAGGAACTACTGACATGGTCTTTGCCCTCAGACAGCTCCAAGAAAAGTGCAGAGAACAAAACAAAGGACTCTACATCACCTTTGTTGACCTCACCAAAGCCTTCGACACCGTGAGCAGGAAAGGGCTTTGGCAAATACTAGAGCGCATCGGATGTCCCCCAAAGTTCCTCAACATGATTATCCAACTGCACGAAAACCAACAAGGTCGGGTCAGATACAGCAATGAGCTCTCTGAACCCTTCTCCATTAACAATGGCGTGAAGCAAGGCTGTGTTCTCGCACCAACCCTCTTTTCAATCTTCTTCAGCATGATGCTGAACCAAGCCATGAAAGACCCCAACAATGAAGACGCTGTTTACATCCGGTACCGCACGGATGGCAGTCTCTTCAATCTGAGGCGCCTGCAAGCTCACACCAAGACACAAGAGAAACTTGTCCGTGAACTACTCTTTGCAGACGATGCCGCTTTAGTTGCCCATTCAGAGCCAGCTCTTCAGCGCTTGACGTCCTGCTTTGCGGAAACTGCCAAAATGTTTGGCCTGGAAGTCAGCCTGAAGAAAACTGAGGTCCTCCATCAGCCAGCTCCCCACCATGACTACCAGCCCCCCCACATCTCCATCGGGCACACAAAACTTAAAACGGTCAACCAGTTTACCTATCTCGGCTGCACCACTTCATCAGATGCAAGGATCAACAATGAGATAGACAACAGACTCGCCAAGGCAAATAGCGCCTTTGGAAGACTACACAAAAGAGTCTGGAAAAACAACCAACTGAAAAACCTCACAAAGATAAGTGTATACAGAGCCGTTGTCATACCCACACTCCTGTTCGGCTCCGAATCATGGGTCCTCTACCGGCACCACCTACGGCTCCTAGAACGCTTCCACCAGCGTTGTCTCCGCTCCATCCTCAACATCCATTGGAGCGCTTTCATCCCTAACGTCGAAGTACTCGAGATGGCAGAGGTCGACAGCATCGAGTCCACGCTGCTGAAGATCCAGCTGCGCTGGATGGGTCACGTCTCCAGAATGGAGGACCATCGCCTTCCCAAGATCGTGTTATATGGCGAGCTCTCCACTGGCCACCGTGACAGAGGTGCACCAAAGAAAAGGTACAAGGACTGCCTAAAGAAATCTCTTGGTGCCTGCCACATTGACCACCGCCAGTGGGCTGATAACGCCTCAAACCGTGCATCTTGGCGCCTCACAGTTTGGCGGGCAGCAACCTCCTTTGAAGAAGACCGCAGAGCCCACCTCACTGACAAAAGGCAAAGGAGGAAAACTCAACACCCAACCCCAACCAACCAATTTTCCCCTGCAACCGCTGCAACCGTGTCTGCCTGTCCCGCATCAGACTTGTCAGCCACAAACGAGCCTGCAGCTGACGTGGACTTTTTACCCCCTCCATAAATCTTCGTCCGCGAAGACAAGCCAAAGAAGATAATAAATGTAACAATGCTAAATCTTCTCAGCTCCAGCTTTGGATTGTGGAACCCATCTAACCAGCATTGATAAAATACTGTGTGTTTTAAAACTGTGTGTTAGCATTTAGTTCAGATGCAAGGAGCCTATTTTACAACAGATTGTGATTATATCCCGACGACTGTCACAAACTCAATTGGGACGTATATAACTCATTTGCTGTCACACAATCTGCAATTTGTACATTTCACAGAACTTAAGGTTCTCTCAGGGCACAAGGACAGGCTACAACTTTGGCCAACTTCTGTCATTTTCGAACCTAAACAACCTTTTATTTTTCGGCCACTTGTGTATCTAATCTTATCACTGACCTCCCTGTTGATGAAGGTATAGTAGGTGTTATAATAGTTGGCATCAGCTAGCAATCCACAATGTAGTATTTAAATGGTGATGAAGAGTCTAGTTAAGGGCATGCTAAGGGTTGATAAGAACATGCCTGTGATGTTCATGAGCAGGATATAGAGAGAGAAATTCTAAATGATACTTTTGTTCCAATGCTATAACTAACAACAGTCAGAAAATGCAGCATACTGACAAAATGCTCAATGCATCAAGTGCTATTTAAAGCAGCATGTCTTCAAAGTGTGTGCAATTTCTCACAGTTGATTCTGACCTGGTAGCTCACATACTTTGATCCCAGAGTTGTAAACTGCTGAAAGATGTACTTTAACTGCAGGTTGTTAATGATTGAGTACCTTCATCTGGCTTTGTTCCATTTCTTGGATCTCATCCAGAGATTCTCAGAAGCATCACCTTTGCTTCAATAGAAGAATGTTTTCTGTCACTGAAGTCCACAGAAACTGAGAAAATGATCAAGTATTGCCCACGCCACTAAAGGCAACATACTTCATTGAAATGGGTGTACATGTAATAGATTTCTTCAAATGTCAGTGGCTTTGGCTCTACAGTCCCAAACTTATTTCTGAGTCGGGAGGCCATGGTTGTGGATATTGCAATTTGAATACATCCAGGGAGAAAGGTACAGTGTCTGGATTCAATGGAGTTAATAGAACTCTCTTATTCCCTTGTGGGCATGTAAACAAACTCATGAAATGATCACAAGAACAAATAATGTTTTTTGATTTACACTGAGATTCTGAGTGAATAGCCTTTTTAAAACCATTAAAGCTTTTAAAAGGGTTTATTAACTTTCATGTACCTAAGCACAATTAGCATTAAGATATTCCTTGAAGGCTGGTCTCAGGTTCAGTTCTAATTGAACATTGGAATTCATTTTATGCCTTCCTCGTGATATTTACACTTTAAATACCAAGTAAATTACACTGCAATGTTTTTCAGTGCAAGCTGCAGTTTGAGATTTAAAAGTGCACGCTCCTAAATTTGTTGGCTAGTTTCTACCTTTTGGCTTGCATTTGCTTTGTCTCTCAGGTCAAAAACTGCATAGAGCCGCAAAGAGCATTGAGATAATCATCAAATGATCTGCTTCAGAAAATCGTTAAGACAGAAAAACAAATGTTTTGTTTAGGTCCACAACATGTGTCAGATAAGTTACAATAGATATTCAAGACAGCAATAGTTTCTGATTTATTTGGCACCGACTGCCACAAAGACCCCAAATCCCTCCTGCAATACTGAATGTAATTTGCTGGAGTAAGGAAGTCTGCCTCAGAGACAAATATCTCAGAACATCGTGCCGATGTGAACAACGTCCATGCCTTTTGTTTGGGTTGAATTCTGGTTCTCATTGAGGAGGAAAGCAGATGTCCATTTCTTCCAAGCGGGATGAAGGAACCAACTGGAAGTAACTGAACAGCCAAAGTCCTGTCTTCAGTACAGGAAGTGCACTGTGGATCTAACAAAGTAAGAGAAGAAAAGGGTAAGTACACCTCCTTCTGGGCACGAGACCCCTCTGAACAGACTCAATACCACATCAAACAGTTCCATCACATCTTATCTCACGCCCGTTTGCATCTTCCGTGCACTAACTCATATTCCAATTCGTGACATTGTCATTGCCACTAACCCTAATATGAATGCAATATCTTATCTTGCTAAGACATTAATCTCAAATTCATTGCATCTATCAGTCAAGACTCATCACTTTGTCTTTTTTTGTCATTATTCCAAGAGTTTAGAATACAAGACAAAAGGGAATAGATGTTTGACATAGTTAACAGCTGAAGGAAGGGGTGGAATCTGGGAAATTATCATTACCTTGCTGTAATTTAAAACAAAATCATTTGGTTCCCTCAGTTTCATCTGATAGAATTAAATATCATCTACTTACATCAAACAGCCAATCTTACTGAATTGGTTTCAACTGTGAATGAAATTTAATCCTGATCAGAATATTAAATCAGAAGATTTTATACTCTTCCAAAATAAATACAACATTAATTTTCTGCCAAGATCTTTGCATGTCTAACAATGCTTATTGGTCTCTATACATGGTGAACCTAGACTGGAGGTGATTCCTTTGAAAGCTGTGTTGTTACAGGGCTCATAATCATAATGTCCCTTTTAGGAAAATTAAACAATCAGATTTTTCTGCAAATAAAAACCTTTCTAACTATTGACTGATGGCAGAAACTGATCTGGCTAGCCTTGTTTCAGATAGCACCAGCCTATCCAAGCATTATTCAGCTAGACAATAATGTTGCATTTGGACAGAAACTGTGACATTTAAATGTGTTGGCATCCAATCCATGCTCATTTTCCACATATTTTAGGGAAAATGGAGAAGCTCACCTCCAAACTTCCAAGAGCCACAGGATGAAATGAAAAGCCAGGGCGAAGAAACCACATTTGATGGATCAGAGGCATTTTGAAAAGTGAGGAAGGCACTCAAAGCTTGCAGGGAAATGGACCAGCTGGAACAATGTGCTGTAAAATGGCAAATGGAATTTAATGCCAACAAGTGTGAGGTGTTGCATGTTGGAGGACATACAGGTACACAGTAAATGGTAAGGGACTGAGGAGTGTGGAAGATCAGAAGGATTTGGGGATACAGATATACCCTATATAATTCCGAAAAGTAGCTTCACAGGTTGATTATGTTGTAGAGTGCTTTTGGCATATTACCCTTCATAAATCAAAGTATTTAGTATAGGAACTGGGATTTTATGGTAAAGTTGTAAAAGACTATGGTGAGTCCAAATATCGAGTATTGTGTGCAGTTTTGGTTACCTAAATGCAGGAAAGATACCAATAAGATAGAAAGAGTGCAGAGAAGGTTTACTAGGATGTTGCCTGGACTTCAGCAACTGAGTTACAGGGAAAGGTTAAACAGGTTAGGACTTTATTCCATGGAGTGTAGAAGAATGAGGGGAGATTTGATGGAGGTATACAAAATTATATAAATTATTAAAAGAATCAGAAAACAGTAATTAAAATTCTTTGGACACATCATGTGAAGAGATACATTAGAACATTTAGTTACAACTGGAAAGCTGGAAGGAAAAAGAAGCAGAGGCCGACGGAGAATGAAAATGAGAGATGGATTAACCTCATGGTTAGGAGTAGGGGAGGCAACAGCTACAACTTGGAGGGTCAAAGACTGAGATGGATGTAAAGAAATGATTGCCCACGCCAAATGGCAAGGCACCTGAATAGAATGGATACAAAATTAATAGAAGTCTATATAGAGTAAATGCAAATAGGCCTTTTCCAGTGAAGTTAGGTAAGATACAGACCAAAGGAAATGCATTAAGGGTGAAAGAGGAAAAATTCAGCTGGAAAATTGGGACAATCCTCTTCACACAGAAGGTAATAGGAGTGTGGAAGGAGCTTCTATGTGAAGTGGCAAATGTGGACACAATGTTCACATTTGAGAAAAAAACTTGGACCAGATACATGGATATGGATGGATATGGGATAAGGCAGAATAATTGTTTGACACATAGCAGAAGGGTCAAAGGGTCTGTTTTTTTTGTGCTGTGATGTTCAATGATTCTGTGGTTATCTTGTCTATTTGGGCTTTGGCTGGTTTTGTGCAGGCTCAGGATCCAAGTGCTGCTGATGCGTGAAACAGTTTGGTAATTACTTCGGTCTAACCTACTGCTTTGTCTTCTGATGGCCAGGTTTGGACTGGACAATCAAGGAATTTTGCAAGAACACTCACTGCCAGTTTAGCTTTCAGTCACCATCTCAACACCAGCACCTCAATATTTGCAGTCCTCCCCGCCCTACTCATGATTGTGCTCGGTTACATCTTCACCTCACTTCCTGAGTTTGATTTCCACAATGCTTTGACCTGCAGTTCCACTGCACTGACTCAGTAGGACCTGTCTGCTCCTTGTTCCGATCCATGTCATGACCTTTATAAACCGTAAGCTCCTTCTGCTGACTTCATGTTAGAGTACACTATACACAGCAGTGACAGAGTACATACATCTTCTAATCAATATAATGATTTCGAGCAAATGTCTGTTCAGGTTGTGTGGAGTATAGAAATTCATACTGAACAAGCACTTGTGATTTAGTAACCTTAGTGAACCATGGAAATAAGTGCAATGTTCAGGCAATATGCACACCCTGAGTTTCTCTATGCTTATTATTGACTGCTGCCATCAGATGTGCAGTGTTGCTCTTCCCTCATCTGCTTGCTCTCTAACTTCCAGAATGATCCATAATCGCTCATTTGAATTTGTCAGATTTATTTATTGTCATCACTCTCAGGTACTTAAATTCACCACTCTGGACTTGTGATCGTTAATCAATTGTCTCATCTCATTCCATGAAAATTAGTGAAACATGAATGTCTGCAGATGTTGTGAGTGTAATAATAACACAGAAATGCTGGAGGAACTTAGCTGGTCTCACAGTGTGCAAAGGTGGTAAAGATATATTATTGACATTTTGGGCCTGAGCTCTTCAAGGTAGAATTGAAGATCAGACAGGCACCTTAATTAAAGACTCAAGATTAGGAGGAAAAATGGGAGGGGAGTGTGGTGATATGTAAGGTTACCAGGGGTCATCTTGGTGACCTTGTATATAAAGCAGCCCAGAGCTACAGTCTAGTCTTCCAGATTTGTGTTGAAGAGAGACAAGATCTCTTAGTCATATTAAAGCTGTCTTATACTCGCACTGCTGGTGTGGGTATTGTCAATACAGAGAGGAGACCAGACCAACAGCCAAAATGTGTTAATTTGATATGATAAGAGGAAAGGTGAGAATTAATTTTGGTTCAGTGAAAGGAGACAGAGGGAAAAGAGAGAGAGAGAGAGAGAGAGAGTACTAGAGGAAAGGAGAAGGGGAAGAAGAGGTTTCTTAATTGAAACAGAAGTCGATGTTAATGCCATTCAGTCGAAGGGTGACCAGGTGAAAGATGAGGTGTCGGCCCTCTAATTTGCTGGTCTGGCAGTGCATGATACCATGGAAAGACATGTCTTCATGGAATGGGATGGGGAAATCCCCAAAAGCTTGCGTTCCCTCAAATCAGAGTAGAAGAGTCAACTGATTGCAAAAGTTAATCAAACCTGGATTAGAAATGTCAGTGTGGAAAAAAAATCCAAATTTACAACTCACTGTACTATCTCAATTACAGCAATTTGGTTTTGTAACTACGCGACATTTGTTCTCTGTTGAAGATTGTAAACAAAAAGAACAGTGATCTTAATTGGAGGAAGAGAAGCTGGATGAACTCAGTGAGTCAGGCAGATTCCATGGAGAGAAATGATCCATATCTTGATGACTATGTGAATACTCTTCAACATTTCAGGATTGTTATTTTGTCTCCTCCCATCAAGAACTATAGACATTTCCGCAGATGGATCAGATAGTGCTAGTGTGCACTGCCTCTGCTATTTACATACGTACCCCTATTCAATTATCATTCTTCAATTTGAGTGGTCATGAGGCAGAATTTCCCCAATCACTGGGGCTTTACAAGTTATCCCATCATTCTCGGAGGATAATTAATATATTGATTTTTCTGATTGGTGGAAGAATTGTTCAGAATCACTTCCAAAGTTCTGCTTCCTTTACTTCAATTTGATAATTTCAGCTCACCATCCTTGGTGCCAGGCAGTAACCCATTGTGAAGCATCCACGTGCATCAATTGTAATCACCATGTGCAGGAACATTCCTCAACGATACTCAAAGTTTTGCCTTCAAATGTTATATATATCCAAAGATATACAAGATCACAGGAACAGAAATAGGACTTGAAATCCTATCCTGTCATAAAGTGACCAAAAAGGAAAAAAAAAATTCCAGAAGCTGAAAATTTGTAGAAATGGAAGATGTTGGAAACCCTCAGCATTTATTTAAACTGAAATAATGTTCACAGTTTAGGTCAATAAGCGGTTAAAATATTGTCCGTCTGAATCATTTGTGAAAACAGAAAAAGACTGGAAGATACATAGCATCCATTGGCAGTAAAGATAATCAGCTAGTTATTTATCCATAAGCTTGGTTATATATCATTTCCTCCTATGGACACCATGTTACCTGCTGTGATCCTTCAAAATTTTTTTTGTGTTTTTACTGCAATCACAGTGTCTTGGCGCCTCACAGTTCGGCGGGCAGCAACCTCCTTTGAAGAAGACCGCAGAGCCCACCTCACTGACGAAAGACAAAGGAGGAAAAACCCAACACCCAACCCCAACCAACCAATTTTCCCCTGCAACCGCTGCAACTGTGTCTGCCTGTCCCACATTGGACTTGTCAGCCACAAACGAGCCTGCAGCTGACGTGGACATTACCCCTCCATAAATCTTCGTCCACGAAGCCAAGCCAAAGAAAAAAAGTGTCTGCAGACAGTCATGTTTCACAGCCCGAATCATTAGCCCGGCTTCTTTCCCCACAATCTGCAGAATATTCCCATCAGTTCCTATTTTCACTTCATCAAAAGTACATCAGAAATGAGCTGCAACTGAACAAATTTATTGCCTGATGATTCAGCAAACAATTATCTGTTGCTTTCATTGTCACCAGTGTCAATTGACTAAGCATTCTCAGCTGTTTGCAGGAGGGGGTTCAACAGTCTTTTTGGACATAAATTGTCTTCATTTCACTTTTAAATTGCCTTGCCAAATAAGATTTGAAGATACTATTCACTGACTAGAATAAATAGATACTGTTTTTCAACCTTTTTAAATCCTTACAAATGAACCGGATATTGTCAACTCCTTCCATCACTCCTGATCAACTTGAATGGGTGATAGGAAGGGAAAATTTCTCAGGTTAGGTTTGCCTTGGATTTTGTTTTTATAAATAGGGTTTGGTGAGGCACTTTTCCACGTCGGTGGGGAAATATCACTGATGGAATAGTAATGGAATAGATTCAACAGAAGCACAGCTAATTCCACAATGAATGTCTTCTGCATTGCAGGATAGACATTGTCTCATTTGTTGCCTATGCTGTCTCTAGTATTGTTGGTGTTTTCCATGGTTAGTTTAATTATATAATTTTTAAAATCTAAATAAGTTTAATGCAGTAAGACCCCTGATATCCATCACTTGTGGGGATTGGTAAATGCTGGCTAAGTGTATCTTCTGGTTGCTTTGATACTCACAATCCTTAACTAATACATCTGCATTAGGAATAAATACTTTAAAAGACAAAAAATACTGTACTGTATTCACACTGAACAAACTTCACTTGATTAATATATAAAACTTTAAGCATTTTACTTTATTTTCATTCACATTCTTTGAGAATATTTAACTGTCTCTGCATCTGTGGGTTCCTACTCCTCCATGGAGTTGTCTAAACAAACAATAACATTCTAGATAATGAACTACCCCTGCCCCACCTGCCAAATTTACTGATAAAGGTATAGGTACCATAAAACTTACACAACCAGGTTCAGCAACAGCTGCTACCTCTCTACCATCAGATTCCTCAACAACAAACCCAATAGGGACTTATTTACCGACTCTTACTTATGGACTTTTTGATTTTTATTATTCTCTCTGTATTGCATATTTCATTTACATTCATTATTTTTATTTATAGTTGTTTGCTGTTTTGTTTTTGCAATACAAGTAAATGGTATTTCTGTCATGCCTGCAGGAAAAGGATGCTCAGGTTGTAGGTAACTCTGACAATAAATCTGACTCTGAATTTGAATAAAGCCTCTCAGCAGGGATAAGGAGGCACTTTAAGAGAGTCAATCCAATGGCAAGCGGCATCAACCAGCTCTTCATCCTGCGTGACGCCATTGCTGTTTCACACAACTTTATTCAAACAGCTGTAAAGAGCAAAGACACTCAGCTGGCTGAATATGTGCTCCCATCTTCACCAAAGGTCTATGTGTTACATCAGAGAACATTTAGTTTTACAATTTTAAACTTTAATATTTTCCTATTATTTTAACCTTATTTATTTTAACTTTCTAAATTTTATTTTCCAATTTTTTATTTTGCTTGAGGCTGCCAGTAGCTTGAATTACAAATTCCAGGGGTTTTACTGTTTCTATATAGTTAACATTTTTGATAAATAAATTCCTTTACAAAGTACCTCTTATCAATATGCATTTCAAACCCAATTGACCAATCTGTTCCAATTCTATCTATACCAGTTAATTCATCTCCACATCTGTGGCTAAGGACATTTTAAATATTTCTGCCTGAGCCCCTGCAATTTATGCACTAGCTTCCCTCAAGGTCCAAGGAAATTTCTTGTCAGGCCCCGGGGATTTATCCATCCTCATTTGTTTTAAAACAGCAAGAACTTCCTCCTCTTTAAACTGTATAGGTTCCATGACCTCTCTGCTTGTTTTTCTTACTTCCCACATCTCTGTGTCCATTTTCATCCAGCCTTTTTTACAGCATGGGAGTCGCAGTCAACATGTGGAAATTTAAAATCTCCTACTATCATCACTTTATTTTTCCTGCCATTGTCCGCTATTTCTCTACAGATCTGCTCCTCCAATTCCCACTGACTGTTAGGCAGTCTATAATACAACCCCATGAGTGTGGTCATTCCTTTTACCTTCCTCAGATCTACCCATTTGGTCTCAGTAGATGAGGCCTCTAGTCTGTCCTGCCTGAACACAGCTGTGATATTTTCAATAATGAGTAATGCCACTCCTCCCCTTTCATCACCCCTGTTCTATCATGACTAAAGCAACAGAAGTCAGAACATTGAGCTGCCAGTCCTGCGCCTCCTGCAACCAAGTTTCACTAATGGCCACAATGTCGTAATTTGATGTTCCAACTCACACTCTAAGCTCGTCTGCCTTTCCAACAATACTCATGCAAGTGAAATAGATAGGCCTGAGAACATTTCCATTATGTTCAATCCGTTGACTTCGAACGGTGCATATAATTTTAACATCATCTATGGGGAGGGACATGGATGGAAGAATTATGGAGGGCTATGAGCTGGGTTTAGGTCTGTGGGTTTAGGCAAAAAAAAAAATGCTTTGGCACAGACTGGAGGGGCTGAGGTGGCCTGTTTCTGTGCTGTAATTTTTTGATGGTTCCGTCGTGCCACGTGCAACAATTTCTTTCTGATGGATGAATTAGGTTTAAATATTCCTGCGCACAACTAGAACTTTCATACAAAAGAAAAGTAAATTGACAGAGAGATGCTAGAGAGATAGGATATTGCTGCAGCATAAATGAAGGCAAATGTGTTAAAGTGCAATTTGAGAAGCAGTGATGTGAACACATTCTGTGAAGCATGAAATCTGATAACAAAAGATGAAGTTTCACATGCTACGGAATGTAAAGATTCAACCTTGTGACAACAAAAAAAAACTATCAAAGAACAATTGTTTATGTGCATGATGGTCTGATCTAAAATCTGAAGTGATCTGGAACAAAAGTGGATAAGAGCCAAGCCTGAATGAGCCAATTATTACATGCACATGGATATGTAATGAAGAAACTGAAGGCATAAAGAATATTTAAGTGAATTGCTAACTCATTTTCAGATGACTGCCAGCTTTGACATGCAGATCACTCTAAAGGATGTCCCCCTAATTTCAGGAGACCCAAAAATGATCAGTTATCTCAACTTGGCATTTTCAATTATGATTCTTAAATTTGAAACAAATAAATTCTTTGTGAGAAATAATATCTTTGTGAAAATCAACTGAAATCCAAGGATGACATTTGAATGTTTTAAGCATTACATTTACAAATAATTTCTTGCCATTCAAACTGTCCCAAGTGAAATGTTTACTAACTCAAGCTGAACCTAGAATAAAACTGACTTCAACTCTAATTCAAACCTGTCTCCTAACAACCCATCACCATCCTCATCTCAATCCAGAATCATCTCATCTTGTCCCCACCTAAGGGTTCCCTGGCTTACCTCATCCCGATCTCACCCTCTGCCACTCTGACACAGCCCATCTCACATGAACAAGTATAGGCTGCCTTATTAAATATATTTAAGACAGTTAGATACATTTTTGCATAGAAGGGGAATGAAGAGTTGTGGGGAAAATGCTGGTGAGTAGAGATATCTGCAGCTCTTATTGAATGGCGGAGCAGGCTCAACAGGCCAGATGGCCTACTTCTGCTCCCCCTCGTTTTCATGTTTGCATTTTAACCTGTCCCATTTTACCATTCCCTGGCTCCTCTCCTCATGCCCAGCTCCTGATGGATTTGGGAACCAAGCCAGCAAATCAAAGTTTCAGGAAGTGACTGAATTCTTGATAAAATTATTCATTTCTAAATACAAAGGTGAAATCAATAGAGGGCTCAGGTGATACCTTTCAAAAGGGCAGAGGATCAACCCTGGACAGGTTGAGTGCTGACTGTTTCTCTCAGTAAAGACTCACGCAAGTGCAATGACACTGAGAGAGATACTGAAGGGAACATATCTCCCAAAATCTGAACAGAGCAATGAAGCAACCTGATGACTAATTGAACAAATGATTCAAAAGAGATTTGAAATAATGCAGATTGTTGAATACCTTGTCAATGTTATGAGTGGTTTAAACTACAATAAATTGATTAAGATGGTCATTTGCTTTCCAAATCACAGTGGAAGCTCTCCCTTCACAAAGACTTTTACTTTAATCTTTTTTTAATATACCAGCATATATATATATATATATATATATATTATATATATATTTACAAACTGCAATGGTTTAATGGTTCCAATATTACAATAATAGCCAAAGTAATTGACCACTGATCCAGAGACACAAATTTGTGATTCATTAAGGTAGCTGGGGAATTTAAGGTTGAAGTAATTAAATAATAAAACCACTGAAATACCTTAAAAGCCAGCAGTCTCATTGATTGCCTTTCAGGGAAAGAAATGTGTCATCCTTTCCTAGCTGGACATTCACATGATTCCTGACTCAACAATTTGATTTTCAAGATTGGCTTCTCAGTTCTAGCCATTCAGGAAAGAGCAATACCATGGCTCATGATGCCCACAACCAGTGAACCATCATCTACATCTCCCCTCCCCACCCCTTTCCACTTTCCTTGCTTTTCACAGGGATCACTCACTCCCTGTGACTCCCTGTGACTCCCTGGTTTGCTCTTCTCTCCCCACTTAACCTTTCACCCCTTTCAGTATCTGTCTCTGCAACTAGTACAGGTGTAATACTTGTCCCCCTTCTCCTCAGCCTCATGTAGGGCCATATATAGGCAAAGCAGTGTTTCACATACATCTCATTCAACCAAGGGCACTCTATTCAATGTACCCGATGTGGCCTCCAACCAAATGGTGGAACAGAACACAGACTGGATGACTGCTTTTGTGACCACCTGCACACTGTCTTTAGGTGCAAGCTGGCACTCCCGGTCACCAACAATTTTAATTCATTTCCATGCTCGCACACAGAGCTGTCTGTCCTTGGACTCACCTGGTGAACAGTGGCAAATGTTTGGTTAAACAGCTTGTTAATCAGTTAAATCCCTCAAATGCAGAGTAATTCATGTGCCATTGAACCTTTGTCCATATTTGTAAGTTATCATGTTATACATGGAACTTCTTTGTGAAATCTCTAGATTGACATGAACTCTCAATTATTGCAGATAATCCAGAAACATATTGTGAAATATACATTCTCTCTCCACCTCAGTACACACCACAATAAAGCTGAACTAAACTGAATGCATGTATGTAAGTTCAGAAAAGTTATTTAATTCACAGTCCAATCTCACTTCTCACTCCTCCAAGTTCTCTGGTTGCAGGCAATTCTTAAACTGTGCACAGAATTCAACATTTATGAATTTCACCTGCTTTGATACTTGAAAGGTAAATGGTTACTGCTCAGGAAGGTTCTTGTTGACTTTCAGAGAGAGATTTGTTGCTTGTTGGACTCCCACTGATTCCTTCAGATCAGCCACTTCAGTGTCTTGCCGAAGAAATTTGCCACATTAGGGTTTTCCAGATGATAACCTTTTTCTTTCAGGTCACCACAGGGTTCCTTTTTGTTTCCCTTATTTCAAGTGAAATATTATACAGCCAGCCATCTCCTCTTGTATGGACCAGAAGGGCTTTGACCAGCTGAACTAAGAACTCACAACCGGTCTTCAAAATGGGGTTTTTCCTCAAACTTGCCAGCTTGTCCTGTTCCAGTCCCAGCAGTTGCTGCTGAACTGTAGAACTTAATTTCTCTCTGTCTCTCTCTCTGTCTCTCTCTCTGTCTCTCTCTCTCTCTCTCTCTCTCTCTCTCTCTCTCTCTCTCTCTCTCTCTCTCTCTCTCTCTCTCTCAGAGAAAACCACATGACCCTCTTAGAACAGCAAACTGCATTCAGACAGATTGTGGCACTGGACCAAATCTGAATTTGTTCATCTGTTGCTTTCCAAAACAATAATCCATTACTCCACAGCATGTCCAATTAACACCTACATGTGAAGTCCTTATAGGCATTCTTCAAAGTTTTTGTAAAGGCACTCTGATCCTGCACTGTCTGGCATGAGCAAAGCTCTGGCATTTTAAACGAGATCTGTTTTGAAGTGTTTGTATCCATGTGTGACCTAACTAAAAACCCCACAATTTATCTTCCAAAAGCATGTCCATGTACAATATAAAGATTACATAATCTGTCACAGCACCAGTTGAGTCAAAGGTTTTGGCTATCGCTGAGTTTCCTGTTCCAATTAGTAAGAAAACTCTTTGAAGGTTCCTGAGAATGATTGGCTACTATTGCAAATTTTGTAAAAACATTGCAGATATTACACTTCCTCTAACAAAGCTGCTTAAGAAGGGAGAAAAAATTGTCTGGTTGGAATGTTGACAAGAAGCATTTGTAAAATTGAATGCCACCAACCTGCGCTTAAGTCAGCTGACTTAGAGAAACCATTTCCTTTAGCCATGGATGCCAGTGATGAAGTTACCAAAGAAGAATTATATTGACCATCCTGTATCCTACTTGAAGAAGTTTAATGATTGTGGTAAGAATTATTCTACCATCAAGAAAGAGTTGTTAGCTCTTGTGTCTAAAACATTTTGATGTTTACATTTGTACAGCTCAAAAACCACTCATGGTTTTATGCTGATTATATTCCATTGATTTTTGTGTAAAATGAAGAATAAAAATAGACTCCTGTTAAATTCATGTTGGATTGTACAAGAATATAATTTGATGACAACACTCATTAATGGAATGGATAATGTGAATGATGATTATCTTTTGTTATGGGACCAGAGGACCTCAAAACCCGGCAGCAATAGAAATTCACCAAGACAAATGGTCACTTAAACAAAAGTTGCTTTTAATTATCTTTAAACATGAAAACAGGATCAAACTTTAACTTATTACTATTAACTTAACCTTGCAATGCCTTCCTAATTCTGTGCACATGTATGTAATGTGCGTGTAAATTCAGAAAAGTGTTTTTTTTAATTCACAGTCCAATCTCATTTCTCATTCCTCCAAGTTCACTGGTTGCAGGCAATTCTTATGAGGTGTACAGAATTTAACATTTATGAATTTCACCAGGCTTTGGTGCTTGAAAGGTAAATGATTACCGTTCAGGAATGTTCTTGTCAGTTTTCAGAGCGAGATTTGTTGCTCGTTGGACACCCACAACTGATTCCTTCAGATCAGCCACTTCAGTGTCTTCCCAAAGAAATTTGCCACATCGGGTTTTTTTTCCAGATGATAACCTCTTTCTTTCAGGTCACCACAGAGTTCCTATTTGTTTCCCTTATTTCAAGTAAGACATCTTTCAGTCCAAGCTGCTGCTACTGAACTGTAGAACTGAATTCTTTCTCTCTCTCTCTCTTTCTATCATAGAAAACCACACGATCCTCTTAGAACAGCCAAATGCACTCAGACAGACTGCAGCTCTGGACCTAATCTTCCTAGTTTGTTCATCTGTTGCTTTCCAAAACAATAATACATTACTCCACAGCATGTCCAATTAACACCCTACTTGTGAAGTCCTTATAGGCATTCTTCAAAGTTTTTTGAAGGCACCCAGAGCCTGGACTGTCTGGCTTGAGCAGAGCTCTGGCATTTAAAATGAAATCTGTCTTGAAATGTTTGTATGTGACCTACATTTCAAAAAAAAACTGCCAGAACTTATCTCCTTTAAAACATATCTATGTACAATGTAAAATATAACATAATATGCCACACTTTCTAAATGAAATTAGTTACTGTATGTACAGGAGCAGCATCCTCCCATTGAAGTAAAACTCACACACCTACCAAAAGAGATAGCACAAAGACAAAGAAGAATCATTTCCTCCTATTGTACTAAAGAGGGCCATCAAAGGGTTCAGCAGTAGTAAATCTATATTGACAAATTTTGGTAAAGTATGGCAATAATTTTTCTAGATTAAGTCAAATCCAGAACATATGAATTAATGATGCTTCTCTGCTTTTACACCTGTCACAACAGGGACTCAAAGGAATAAAAACGAGACAATTTTGCCTTAGACATATGTGCTCTGTGTAACACTAAATTGTAATAAATGATAACAAACACATAATGAAGAGCTATTAACCAATGTAAGAATTATGTCCCAATCTTTATCTGATATATTCAAATTTGAATCCTGTTCCAAAGCATTTTTAATGTTAGCTAACGAAGACTGATTTAAAAATCATAATTTCTCATACATAACATTTATTAATTCTTTACGAGAAGACATTAAACAAAACAATTCATTTACAAAATTTGATGCATACTCTCTTGGGAAATCAAATAGTTGTGATTCAAGAAATTGCCAGACTTGCAAATATCTAAAAAAATTGAGATTTGAGCAAGTTAAATTTAGCAGAAAGCTGCTCAAATGCTGCAATATGTCCTTCAATGAAACTGATCCTTAAAACATGGAATTCCCTTTCTATACCATCTTTAAAAAATAGCATCATGCAAAGAAGGTTGACAAAAATGATTGGATAAGATAGGGCTTGAAAGAGACAAATTATCAAATGCAAAATGTTTTCTAAACTGTGCCAAAATTCTCATAATATTTAGCAATTGTATTATCTATTTACTTAGTTAAAAAATGGAAGTGAAGAGCCAAGAAGCAACAAATTATAAAAAAAAAATGGGGGTGTGAAAGAAATTCAGCTCCATTAATACCCATAATAGGCAGACAGATGGTTATGAAAACATGACCAAAATGGAAGAATTTGCATTTTGACTGCCCAATAATAGAATCTAAAGTTAGGCAGAGCCATTCCACCATGAATTTTATTAAGGTGAGGATGTTTACCCTTCCATATGTAAGACAATATATCCATATGTAAGACAATATATAGTAAAAAAAAATTTAGCAATAAAAATTGGAACAGATTGAAAAAGAAATAAAAATTGGGTAAAATATTCATTTTAAGAGAATATATGCAGCCAACTAAAATTGTAGACAAACATGACCATTGGGTCAAAGAATGCTTCACTTGTTTAAGCATACCAAGATATTTCTCCGTAAGAAGATGTTTATTATTCTTTGTAATACCAATATAGATAAATTGACTTTTAACAATCTAAAAAGGAGAACCATCATACAATGCTGTAGAAGAATTCAATGGAGGAAGTTCACTTTTATGCACATTCAATTTATATCCTTAAAATTGACTGAATTGTGAAAGTAATGACATCATTTGGGGAAGGGAAGCAACTGGATGTGCGATGAAAAGTAAAAGAACATCTGTATGAAGGGAGATCTTATGTCCAATCCCTTTCCTCCATATCCCCAAGATGTCCTTATACTCACAAAATGCAATGGCTAATGGTTCAATCATCAGATCAAATAATAAAGGAATTAACAGGTAGCTTTGATGAGTGCCATGATGCAGCTTGAAAGGCTAAGATTGTTGTAAATTAGTAAAAATTGTGGTGGAAGTACAAAAATTTAACCCATGTAATAAAATCAGAACCAAAATTAAAATTCAAACATTTTAAATAGATATTCACATTTTATTTAATCAAAAACCTTTTCTGCATCCAATGAAAGAATGTACACTCAGGAGTTCCCCCAGAGGTCAAGTACATAATATTAATTAAGCGACATATATATAAAAAAAAATTGGTTTTCATAAACCCTATCTGATCTTCAGAAAAAACTGATGGTAAAACGTTTTCCATCCTATTGGCTAAAATTTTAACATCAACATTCAGTAATGAAATTGGTATATAGGAGGGACATTCAGATGTGTTGTTACCTTTTTGCAATTAAAGATATGCAAGCTTCATTAAATGAATCTGGAAAGTTACCCTGTTTAAACAAATCTGCAAAGACTACATTCAAGCAATTGAGAAAATAATTTTAAAAAATCAACAATAAACCCATCGGGTCCAGGGGCCTTTCCAGATTGTAATGAGAAAATAGAAACAGTTATTTCCTCTTGTGTGATGGATTCATCCAGTCTAATTTTACTATCTGAAATATTGGAAATGTTCAATCCGTCTAAAAAAATAATAAATTATCTTAATTCTTACATTCATAAGAGTATAATTTGAGTAAAATCTTTTAAATGCATCATTTATCTCAAAATGATCTAAAGTCATAATACACATATCTTTATGAACTGTTGTAATATGTTGCTTAGCACCAAATCCTCTCAGCTGGTTTGCCAAAAATTTACCAGATTTATCACAATGAATGTAAAATTGACTTTTAGATTTCATAATTTGGCATTTGACTGAATATGTTGAGAGAAGATCAAATTTAGTTTCAAGTTCAATTTGTATGCATCTGAGTTTGTAGTTTGAGTGTATTGTTGATCTAACTCACACATGTCAAACTCTGGGCCGCGGGTCAAATTTGGCCCGCGATATAATTATATTTGGCCCGCAAGATCATTTCAAAAATGTATTAGAGGTGGCCCGCTGTCCGCCGCGCCAGTATAGCGCATGCATAGTAATACAACAAATCCCAGAATGCATTGGCGTCAGCCCGCTAATCGCCCCCACCTCCTCTGTTTACGTTGCAGGGTCTCACCGTGGACTCTGGTTTTGGGGCCTGGCCGGTGTCAGGGGAAGCCAAGGCCGCTTCCCAGTGCCCGGAACAGGAGGCCTCGGGCCTGATCTCGCCAGGACCGTTGCCCACTCCCCCTCCCTGCCGGGGGCCGCTGATCCACCGAGATGCCGCCCTGGAGCGAGAGCCGATGCCCCCGCACTGTCGTTGTCCAACCCGATTGCCCGCAAACCCTCGCCCTCCCACACACAGGCCTGAGTAAGTATTATGAACTTTAATCTCAGGATAAAATGATCTTCCAATAGTTTCATGTCACAGTGATAAATATATTCCTGGTTAAAAATGATCCTGCACCTGGATACAAGCTCATTAGGCATAAAACTTGAAAAGTGTGTAAATCAAAGGATATCTGTACCAATGGAAAAAAGGCATGGCAAATAACCCTGCTAGAATTCATGCCCATTTGATTGTTTCAGGAATCATGTTATTCTCCCACATTCTCAATAGCCCTCAGATTTTACTATTCGACTGCAACATTTGACAAATCCTCTATAGTATTTATTGAATATTTTATTTCTCATTTGTTAATGCTTCTGGAAAGAGTTTATCCAAAACTATTATTAAACATTTATTTTAATAAGAAAAAGTTTAACATTACATATGTTGAAAGAAGAGAAAACATGCAGATGTTGTTGAAAATTTTCAATAAATATTTAGTTCGGCCCTCGACTTAGTCCAAGTTTTTAATTTTGGCCCTCCGTGAATTTGAGTTTGACACCCCTGATCTAACTGTTTAATTAACTCAGATCTTTCTTTATTAGTCTTAATTTTCTATTAAAAGTATATGAAATTATTTGCCATTACAAACACCTTCAAAGAATCCTGTATAACATCTCTAAATGTCTCTGAGAAAAAAATTAGTATCAAGAGAGAAAACTATCTGTTCTTCTATAAATTTAACAAAGTCTTTATCTGATTAAAAAAAAATCAGAATTAAAGTGCCAGGGCATTTTATCTTGAGGAAAATTAGGAAGTAACATTGACATTGTAACAGGGGTATAATCAGATATTGCAATACTGTGATATTCACAAGAATGAGTTAATGGAATCAAATGATTATCAATAAAAAATAATCAATATGTGAGTAAGTGAGATGAACTTAGGAAAAGAAAGAATATTCTGTTGATAGGATATTAAAAAAAAGGGCATATATCTGTAATGCAATAATCTAGCAGAAAACAATGTATTAATGAGGCAGATTTATTTAATGTAGTTGGGTTGGAAGATGAATGATCCAAAATAGTGTTGAACCAGCAGTTGAAATCCCCACTTAGAAAAAGTGAATATAAGCTTAAGTAACGCAAGTTAGTTAAAAAAAACATCAAAAGCAAACCCAGTTCATCAACATTTAGAGCATAAACATTTGCTAAAACCACCAATTTATCATGTAATTTCCCTGAAACATAACAAACGACCATTAGAATCTGAAATATTATGTATTCTAAAAGGAATATTCTGATTAATAAGGATCGATAAACCTCTCAATGTAACTTGAAAGTAAGAATGGAATTGCTGCCCTTTACACCAAGGCATCACGCGTGAAACATCACTGCCTCATATAGGTCTCCTATAAAAAAATATAATTGCAGCTTTAAGTTGTTTTAAATGTGAAGCCACTTTCCTTTGCTTTTACTGGATAATTTAGGCCTTTCACTCAGGAAATTAATAGGAATAGCCATGTTCACTCAGTTATAAACAGTAAACACTAACAGTAAAACTAATTTCAGAGATTCCATTGCACATGTGCAGAGCCGAATTCTTGTAGTATGAACAATGACCTCCAGCCAGAGTGTACAACTCAATAAGATGGAACAAAAAAACAGGATTGTGCCAATGCAGAAAACCCATGAAGCCACCCCTTTTCTTTTCCCATCCATCCCCTCCACCCCCACCAAGGCTGTCAAAAAGACCAACAGTAGGCTAATTAATTCTAGAAACTCACCATCTTCCGGTGGACATTAGATGTTCCTCTCTAAAGCAAAATAATAAGTAGTACCCTGTAACTGTTCATACCAGACCAAAAGAAGCCATGTTTAGTTTAAATCACATACACATCAAGATTAAATACTTCTCATTTTAAAAACAACTGTTTCAGATATAAAAAAAAATAAATCCCATTTTGATAGAACAATTTTAACTAAATACAATGAAATTGTGTTGAATTATTTTCTTTCAACCACTCCAAATTAAATTAGATCGCAATATTAATGCTTTCCCTGTAAAAGCCTTAAAAACAAATGAATGAATGTTTAAGTTTAGGTTTGAGTTACAGGGAAAGGTTGTGCAGACTAGGGCTTTTTTCTCTGGAGCATAGAAGATTGAGGGGGACTTGATAGAGGTGTTTAAGATTTTAAAATGGACAGACAGAGTAAATGTGGATAGGCTTTTTCAATTAAGAGTGGGGGAGATTCAAACTAGAGGCATGGTTTAAGATTGAAGGGGGAAAATTATAAGGGGAACATGAGGGAAAATTTCTTTATGCAAAGGGTGGTAGGGATGTGGAATGAGCTTCCGGCAGACGTGGTTGAGGCAGGATCATTGGTTACATTTACTGGATAGTTACATGGAGAGGAGAGGACTGTAGGAGTATGGACCGGGTGCTGGTCAGTGGGGCTAGGAGGGTGGGGATTTGTTATGGCATGGATTAGTAGGGCCGAACTGGCCTGTTCTGTGCTGTAAGTGGTAATATGGTTATATGGTTATATGGTTATATGGTTAACATGTTAACATTTAATTATTGGTTCAAAACATCCGTTCAACCAAAAGAAGAGAGAATGTCATTCGGGGAATAGAGCAGGAAGCTTATGAAGGTACTCTCAAGCATTTTCCACTGAACCAAACCATTTCTTGTAACCCCTAAGAAGAAATGCAAAGACATGCTGGGAACAGCAGTGTAGGCAAATACCCACGCTTGTATAACATAACTTCCCCATAGACAGCCCGCTGCTTCATGACTTCAAGAGGGTAATCTTCCGCAATTCTAAATAGTTTGCCATTGTATTGCAGTGGACCTATGCGATAGGCTTCATGGATTAGCAGTTACTTCATTTGATAGTAATGTCGGCATACAACCACCAAACATGTTTTTTTTCCTCGATTTAGACTTAGGCAATAATGAACAATGCACTTTGTCAAGCTCCAGTGGTGTTGGAAACATCTTCGCTCCCCAAACACCGTTACCAATAAATCAGAGAAAAAAAATAAGCACGTCAATTTCAGTATGTTCAGCCAAGCATATAATATGCAGGTTGTGACACTTACATCAACTTGCCAAATTGATCAATCTTACCATTAATCTCTCATTGTTGCCTTCTAGGTGGTAGACCCAATTGTTCAAAGTAGATTCTACCAAGGACAAAAGTCTTCCTTGTTCTTCTGTAGAAGAACAGACCTGTGCAAATTGATTTTCCAGTGCCAAAAACCTATCATCTGTATATTTAAATCTTTAATCGATAAATTCTTTGATTTGTTCAAGTGCTTTGGGTGAACCTTCAGTAATCTGGTTTACCTCTGGATTAGCTGGAGTTTCTGGATTCTTTCCATTTTTGTTCCACTTTTACTGATCTTTTCAGCTCCTGTATCCATTTCAAATAGAGAATATGCAATTCAACACCACTTTGACAAACAGAGGAAAAGTATACTGAAGGTATGGAGTTATGATAGAGACATTTTGCTCCACATTGCACCTTAACTGGAAGTCCCCAGATTCTTCTTAAATTTAAAATTGAGCCTGCATTCATCAATTCAGCTGGCAGCTCATTCCATCACTCTCAACATAAAGAAAATCCCCCAATGTTCCCCAAAACTTCTCTATCATCTTTAACCCTTATCCTCTGGTTTCTATCTCACCTAACCTTAAGGGGAAAAAAGCCTACTTGCTTCTTACTCTATACCCTCATCATTTGGTATATCTCTGTCAAATATTATGATGTCCTGTAATGAGGGGACAATATCTACATTCTTCTACACTCTAGGGAATAAAGTCCTAACCTGTCCTTATGACTTAGTTCCTAAAGTTCTGGCAAAATCTTAGTAAATTTTGACTATTTCTAATCAGCCCCTGTCTATCCAAATACTTGTATATCCAATCTCTCAGAGCACCTTTCCAACAAATTACTGACAACTGATATAAAGCTGCCCATCCTATAATTTCCTGGATTATTTTTCAAGCCTTTTTTAAATAATGGAACAATACAAGCTGCCTTCCAATACTTCAGTACCTCATTTATAGTTAAGGATCTTTCAAATACATCTGTCAGGGTGCCTTCAAATTCTGCATTAGCATCCCTCAAAGTCTAAGGAATGCCTTGTCAGATCCTGGGGATTTATCCACCTCTATTCACTTTAACACAGCAACAACTCCTCCTTCTTAATCAGTATAGGTTCCATGACTTCCCTACTTGTTTGCCTCACACATTTACAGTTCCCTCCATAATATTTGGGAGAAATACTTTTTTTCTTTTATTTGCTCCTTTATGCCACAGTTTTAAATTTACAATCAAGCAATTCACATATAATTAAAGTGCACATTCCAGACTTTATTGTGATTATTAGTTTACATTTTGGTTTGACCATGTAGATATTGTCCCCTCATTTCAGGACATCATAATATTTGGAACATTGTAATTGTATGAATATTAAAGTAGTCATCATTAATACTTTGTAGCATATCCCTTTCATGCAATGACTGCCTGAAGTCTGTGATTCATAGACATCACCTGGTGCTGAGTATCTTCCCTAGTGATGCTCCGCCAGACCTTTCTCCTACTTGTTTTTCCCTGTTAAATTTTCTTTTCAGAAGATGGAAGGGATGCTCAATTGAATTTAGATTGGGTTACTGACTTGGCCATTCAAGAAATTTTCAGTTTTTAGCTTTCAGATGCTCCTTTGTTGCTTTGGCAGTATGTTTGGGAACATTGAACATTGATATTGTATATTGTATATTCTTTTTTCTTCTTTTTTCTTTGGCTTGGCTTCGCGGACGAAGATTTATGGAGGGGGTAAAAGTCCACGTCAGCTGCAGGCTCGTTTGTGGCTGACAAGTCCGATGCGGGACAGGCAGACACGGTTGCAGCGGCTGCAGGGGAAAAATGGTTGGTTGGGGTTGGGTGTTGGGTTTTTCCTCCTTTGCCTTTGTGGTTACCGTATATGCCCAGTCCATAACACACTCACCAGCATATTTCACAGAGGAGGCAGTTTGCTTTACATCTTGGGCTGTTCCTTTACAGCTCCACACTTCACTCTTGCCATCACTCTGATACAGGTCATCCTTAGTCTTATCTCTCCAGAAGACTTTGTTTCCAGAATTCTACATTTTACAAACATTTTGGCAAATGAATGTGGCCATTGTGGCTACCCTAGTGTGTGCAACTTTCAATGTAGAATATTTCTGTTCATGAAGTCTTCTGAGGACAATAGTCATCCACAACTGCCTCTTGAAGAGTATTTCTGACCTGTCAGACAGGTGTTTGGGGATGTTTCTTCATTATGATGAGAATTCTTCTGTTGTCTTCTTTAACCTACCAATCCCTATCGGATTATTGAGCTCACCAGTATGCACTTTTCTTTTTAATGATGTTCCAAATTGTTGATTTTGATGATCCTAATGTTTGACTGATGTCTCTTATTGTTTTATTCTTATTTTTTTTAGCCTTATAATGGCTCTTTTGACTTTGAGTGGCACATCTCTGGACCTCATATTAAAAAATGGCAATTACAGATGAACTTCCAAAGGTAATCAAAACCTTAGAAGCAAGCCTAGCTCTTTTGTACCTGCACCATTGAAGCAATTAAAAATACCTGAGTAATCACAAGGCATCTGTGAGGCCAAATGTCCAAAGCATTATAATGCCCTAAACTGGGGAAACTCTATAAAAGGTGTTATACATAATTCCCCCATATCTACCTGGGCAAACCAATATGTATATAAATATATTTTAATACAACCTGGAATGTGCACTTTAATCACATGTGAATTGTTTGATGATAAATTGAAAAAAGGGAAGCAGAGGGGCAGGTAAAGGGAAAAAAAATGTCTTTGCTCAAACATTATGGAGGTCATTGTACACCCTGTGCCTGTTTCCTGAGTAACTACAGGTACAAAAACCTATTTAAGACTTCCCCCATCAATTCTGGCTCCATACATAGCTAACCAGCATAATCTTCAAGAGGACCATTTAGACCTTTACTAAACTCTTGTTCTTAATATACCTGTAGAAGCCCTTTGGATTTGTCTTCACCTTGTCTGCCAAAGCAACCTCAAGTCTAGAACAGAACAATACAGTAGTACAGGCCCTTAAACCCTCTATGTTGTGCTGACCCATCTATTCCTCCAAAAAATGTACTAAACTATCCCACCCACATAACCCTCTATCTTCCTTTCACTCATGTGCCTGTCTGAGTCTGTTAAATGACCCCAATGTTTCAGCTTCCACCACTGTCCCCGGCAAGGCATTCCAGGCACACTCAACTCTCTATATTAAAAAAAAACTTACCCCTGATGTCTCCCATAAACTTCCCTCCCTTGACTTTGTACATATGTCCTCTGGAAACAGGTGCTGGCTGTCCACCCTATATATGCCTCTCATAATCTTGTTGACCTCTATCAAGTCTCCTCTCATCCTTTTACACTCCATGTGAAAAGTCTCAGCTCTGCTAACCTTGCCTCATGAGACTTATTGCCCAGTCCAGGCAACATCCTGGTAAATCTCCTCTGCATCTTCTCCATAGCTTCTACATCCTTGCTATAATGAGGTGACCAGTGTGGTCTTATCAAAGATTTGTAGAGTTGCCACATGATCTCTCTTTTGCTGAATTCAATCCACCTAATAATGAATCCCAGCATCCCATAGGTCACCAGTTCTCAATCTTTTTCTTTCCACTCATATACCACTTTAAGTAATTCCTATGCCATTGGTGCTCGGTTATTAGTAAAGGATTGCTTAAGATAGTATGTGAGTGGGAAGGGAAGGTTGACATTACTGCTCTAGACCCAATTGTTACTGAAATACTTTGCTTGAGAAAAATTGTCATTGGCCTATTTCCTTTGGAGTTATGAAACCATGCACACAATGAGTCAATTAGATATGATTAAAAGAGTGGTTTTCAAACATTTTATTTCCACCAACAAACCACCTTAAGCAATTGCAGAGCATTTTTGGCATAGGGAATACTTAAAGTGGTATGTGACTGGAAAGAGCAAAGTTTGAGAATCACTGCATAGGCCTTAACAATCCTATTAGCCTGTGCTGCATCCTTAAGGGATGTATGAAGGTCCCTCTGTTCATCCACACTCTTAAGTAATTGACCATTAACCCTGTACTCAACCTTCTGGTTAATCCTTCCAAAATGCATCATCTCACAATTATCCAGATTGAAGTCCATTTGCCACTTTTCTGCCCAACTCTGTATCCTGTCTTATCCTCTTGAAATCTTCATCAAGCTTTTATCATCAGGCATTTGCAATCTCATCCACAGCAACTCTTATTTCTTCTCCTCAGTATTGAATCCCCAATCACTAAAACTCACCTCTTCTCTTCCTTCCATTTCTTCGTCATAGAGCCAGATTCTGTGCCAGAGATCTGATGACCATAACTTGTACTGGGTATGTTATCCCCCTCAACAGTATCCAAAACAGTATATGTGATCTTGATGGGAATGACCATAGGAGTAGTCTGCACTGGCTACCTGTTCCCATTCCTTCTCCTGACTGTTACTGAGCTACCTTGCTTCTACCATATCAGTGTGATTATGTCCCTGTAACACCTGTCTATCAACCCTTCAGCCTTCAGAATTATCCAGATTTTACCCAACTCCAGCTTCAATTCCCTAATATGGTTTGTAAGGAGCTGCAATTGAATGCAGATCTCTCAAATGAAGCCATCAGGGATACTGAGGCAAGTAAAGTGTCCAATTAACCTCCCAAACTTCATATTTCTGGAAAATGGGAGGAAGCAAAATCTCTAGTCTATTCTTCCATTTTTAGCCTTTGAGGACAAAAAAAATAGAGATATATTGCCTGGGGTTGGACAGTGTTGTGTCACTTTTATAGATTTACACAGCGTCGAATGTTATCCATGTTGACCAAGTTGGCATTCTTGGATAGTTCCATTTGCCAGCATCTGGTTCATATCCCTTCTGAATCCTTCCAATTCATGTATCTATTCAAATATTATTTGAACATCAAAATTGTACCTGCTTCAATTATTTACTTTGGGAGCTTGTTCCAGATAGAAATTCCCCACTGAATGATAAAAGTTGCTCATCAGGTTTCTGTTAAATCTCTCTCCTCTCACTTTAAACTATGACCTCTAGTGTTACAAAGATTTACCCTTTGAAAAAGAGAATGAGCATTCATTTTATCCAAGTTCCTCATGACTTTTCAAAATGACACAAGGTCACCTGTCAGCTTCCTATGCTCCAGGGACGAAAGGATCAACTATCTAACCTCTATCTATCACACAAGCCTTTAAGTCCTGGTGAAGCTCCTCTGCCTCCATTCCAACTTCCTTTGTTTTAAAATTTACATACAGCGCAGTAACAGGCTATTTGGCCCATGAGTGTCTGCCGCCCTATTTACACCCAATTAACCTACGTTTTGAATGGAGGGAGGAAACTGCAGCCCCCAGGCAAAAACACAGACTGAAACATGGAGAACGTACAAACTCCTTGCAGACAGTGTGGGATTTGAACCCAAGTCCTGATCTCTGGTGCTCTAAAGGCTTTGTGTTCTCTGCTACACCAACCGTGTCATCCTTAAACTGTTTTTTTTTAATGCTCATGAATTTATTGTCATACACATTGTACTAGGTACATATGCACCACCATTCTTACCTACTGCCGCCGAAAAGGAGCTTTGTAAAAATTCACTGGTATCATATGAGGAGCCAGAGGAGCACACAGTTAAGAAAGATGGAAGGGTACCCAATGGCTGGTTTAAGTATTGGGCCAAATGGCATACTTCAATGCTGTGTGATTCTCTAGCTGTAAAGGTCATTGGTTGAATATCACGAGTGCAGTATTGATGTCACATTGATCATCTTGGCCTCCACTTTTAATCAAACCCTAAGAGCTCAAGTGAAAGAAAATGTGTTGGTTGGAACTATGTTTTACTAAATACAGTTTAGAAATTGACTTTTTCAATCATTCAAGATGTAATCAGATGAAGCTAGTGAGTGCCTTACTCTCAACTCAGGGAAAGGGAGCACATAATGGAAAAAAAAATCAATACATCTTGATGATTGTGAAAGGAAGGTTTTTATCCATGCACCTCTTGATTTGATCACTCAGAGATGCTTCAAATGCAGGATTGATTGAAAGCAATTGACCCTGGCCCTGTGGATAAATGATTTCACCCTCTCTCACATTTTAGGGCAAAGCACGGAAACGTTGGTTGTGATTTCTTGGCAAACATTGACCTATTTCATCAATTATTTTCTGTTTGCTCACGGATTGATTCCAACATTCAACAAACAGTCCAAAATCCTTATATTTCATCAATCGCATACTAAATAATCTAACAAATTAGTTTTGCAGCCTATCTTTGAGAAGAGCTAGCATAATAATCAGAATAAATGGCAGAAAAAGACCCTTGTTAAACAAACCAGCACCCAGGTCCTGAACTTTTTACACTTGACTACATGGATTTAATTGTCATTATTACATCACTTATGAGCCACATATGAATGATAGAAAAGGGAAAGGATCCAAGTAGAATTCATCAGTTTTTATCTGGAAGACAATGGCAATAAAAAGAGCTTTATTTTGTTGAGGCAGAAAACAATTAAGGAGTACTATGGCAGTGTGCCACAATGAGCAATGGAGGTTGGTTGTGTTGAGTGACAAGTGTGAAAGAAACGAGCCGAGTCCAGCGATGTCTCAATATGAACTCCTTTACTCAAAACCAAAAGCACGTGATTCAAACACCTGCGCCCTTTCTCTTTAACCGCCTATTCTTGCGGGGCAGAATTGATGTGGGCTTCTGGCACAAGCCTTGCCCCACACCTAGATGCCATCAGTTGCTTTCTAGTCCGCAACTGCTGGGCCAGTTCGCTTGTTGCATAGATGAGCCACACTCTGTAGGTGCAACGCTACATGCCCCCCCCCTCACTCCCAGAGCCAGCATCAGCGGTGACAGTGGTCACTCGATTGTCCTTTTTACAAGGGCTGCTTTGCGAGGGGTCAGAACCTCATCCCCCTGTTCAATATCAAGGTTTGCCAGCTTGAGGTGATTCAGTGTGAAAGTTTCTTCCCAGCCCCCAATGTCCAAGACACAGGACGTCCCATTGTGCCAAATTATTTTATAAAGTCCTTCACACAGGGGTGTTCTGTGAGGTGCTCTGTGGACAAACACAAAACCACCCTGTTGCAGGTCATCAGGTGAATAGTACAATAGTACTATTCCAAGGTGTGATATGAGTATTGGGGCTAAATTCCCCAGCTTCTCCCTGAGCTTTGTGACGATTTCTGTTGGTGCATCATCTTGCTTGCGAGATTCTGGAAGGAATTCTCCTGGTACAGTAAGAGCAATTCAGCCGAAGATGCAGCCAAATCCTCTTTGGGTGCCATGCAGATGCCAAGAAGGACCCAAGGGTTTTTGTTCACCCAGTATGGTCATCAGAGGTGTGCTATCAGGGCTGATTTTAGGTGGCTGTGGAACCATTCCACCAGGCTATTGGACTATGGGTGGTACGCTCTCGTCCTGCAGAGCTGAGTTCCCAGCAGCTGCACTTCTGCAGATCATATGGTTGAAGTGAATTGAACTTCTCAGTCCAAAATAATGTGGGCATGGGAGACCGAATCATAAAATCCAGGTTGCAATGAGAGTTCTGGCACACATCTCCCCCATCATGTCTGAATGGGAACCCCCTCTGGACACCTGGTATATCTGTCCACCAACATAAACAGGTACCTTGGTCCTCCTGGCATGGGTAGCGGGCCATAATGATGTCTACATGCACATGCTCAAACCTTCTATGAGTTGGCAGAAAATGCTGTAGCAGTGCCTTTACATGCCTTTGTATCTTGGGAGTTTTGGCAGTGTGTGCATGTTCTGGCCCAGTACCTCACCTTTTTCCGGAGTGTGTGCCACGTAAAGCGACTGGAAATTATTATGACAGTTGTTTGGATTGAAGGGTGGGCTAACCCGTGCAAGGCGCCGAAAACTTGGCACCTCCAGGAAACAGGGACGATGGGATAGGTTTATCCATTGAAATGTCACACAGAACTTTAATGCTGCTTGGTTCAATGGGCGCGTCCTCTAAATGGAGTTCACTGACCACAGTGTAGTATGCAGGTATCTCCTTGTCCTGTTGTTGTGCCTTTGCTAAAGTGGAAAAGCCCATTCCCAGCAACAAGGTGCACACTGATTGGGTTGCTGTCTGTGAACTTGTGTCGGCAACCACATTGCTTTTCCTCAGATGTGCTTGATTGTAGTGGAGAATTCAGATATGTATGACAGGTGACGTTGCTGGTGAACAGACGATGGGTCTGATAATTTAGCAAATGTGAAGGTAAGAGGTTTGTGATTTGTGAAGACTGTAAACTACCTTCCATCAAGACAATACTAAAAATGCCAGATTACCAGGTACAGTGCCAGCAACTCCCTGTCAAACACACTGTAATTCATCTCCAGTGGGTGTAGGTGTTGGGTGAAAAAGGCTAGTGGCTTCCATTGGCCATCTACCAACTGCTCCACATTGCGACCTACTGCCGCTTCAGAGGCACCCACTGTGAGGGCCTTATGGACATCTACTCATGTGTGGATGAGGAGCATAGCTTTGCACAGGGCATTTTTGGTTTCATTGAAAGGCTTCGCCATCTCATTTGACCACTCGACCTCTTTGAATTTTGTAGACATCAGGGGAGAAAGGAGGTCACATGATCCAGACCGCAGATTGAATAAACCAATGATAGAAATTAATCTTATTGACAAATTCCTGTAGTCCTTTAACAGTGTCAGGCCTGGAAAATTGCTGGATGGCTTCTACTTTAGATGGTAGTGGTATGGCCCTGTGGTGGTGGATACAATGTCCAAGAAAATTGATAATTGACAACCAAAATTGACACTTTGACAGGTTTACTGTGAGTCCAAAATCATCGAGAGAGCAGCAGAGAATACACAGGTGAGTCAGGTGTTCCTGGTGGGAGCAACTGACTATATTAGAGTACATTATGGAGTACAGGTGTGGAGCTGGCAATTTTACCATCCTAAGGAAGAAAGTCTGAAAAGTTTTGGCATTGACCAGCCATCGTCCAGCGATACAGCAATGGAACAGGATGATTCACATATAATAGTCTTGATGGTGCTTTTGTTGGCCGCCTTGATGTCCAATTCAGCCTTTTTTGTTCTAGTATCATGACCCGAGGGGCAGGGATAATGACCTCTACATCTGTGTCTACTAGGAATCTGCACCCAGAGTGTTTGTCCCAGGCATACAGGAGGCTATCCTGGTGGCCAGCCACCTTAGCCATTATCAACAGCTGGTCATTCGTTTCTTGGAAATGACCATGGTGGTCAGCATCTGTGAGCTCCGGATCATCACCTTCAGTGATAGAAACACCAACCAGAATTGTTGCAGGCACTGGTCATTGGTGCTGCCAGTCTTGTTGCTGGAGTGCATTGAAGTTGTGACCTTTGATGAGACACAGTAATAATTTCAGCACTGCCTCTACCATGTTGCTTTGTGTGCCAAAGAATGTCTGTGTATGCAGCTACCCTTTGTGGATCCATGAATTCCTCATTCGATAGGAGGAGGAAGATATCTTTTGGGCATCTGCTCTGGAAAGATTTGTTCAAAGATCAGACATGGTCTATGGCCACCTACCAGCACCTGCATATCACTGATCAACATCAACAAGGCCCGGTCACCTAAACTGAGAACACGGAGTAAATGTATGACCCATTCACAGCATAATAGGCCGAATATTGCTTCATACATGTTGTTTACTGGCCCACTGTTTCTTAGTCGAAAACAGCCACTACATACTAATACTTGGTTTCATCTGCAAGAATGTTCCTGACCCAGAAATGGGCCTCTGCTTGCTGAACCCATACCAGTTGGTGATCTGTGTAGAGTACTGGTAGCTTCAGGGAAACTGTGTTAGCTTCACTAATTTTTTTTTGGGGTTCAAACACTTTTAAACCATAGGGGTCACCAATATGGTGGTGCACCAGAACGAGCAATGGAGGTTGGCTGTGTTGAGAGAGAAGTGTGAAAGAAACGAGCCGAGTCCAGTGATGTCTCAGTACGAACTCTTTTACTCAAAACCAAAAATCTGTGATTCAAACACCCATGCACTTTCCCATTAACCCCTGCGTCTGGAGGGGCGGAAGTGACATGGGGTTCCAGTGCAATGTTCGCACCGCATCTAAAATCCCACTAGATGCTGTCAGTTGCTTTCCTGACCACGACTGCTGAGGACGGTTTGCCACTGCATAGGTGAGCCACACTACATAGGTGTAAAGCTGCAGTACATTGGATTAATACTTAGGCCTCCTTCATTCTATATAACATTGATTATATATACATAAAAAGTGAAGTGGGGGGTGGGAGGCATTTCATTGAAACATTTCAATTGTTAAAAGCCAGGGATGAAGTCGATGTAAAAAGGTTCCTACCCATGGTGAGAAAGTCTAGGAGACAAGGGCACAACTTCAGGATTGAAGAGGTCCACTTAACAGAGATGTGGAGGAATTTCTGTAGCCAAGCAGTCAGTGGCGAATCTGTGGAATTTGTTGCCACAGGCAGTTATGGAGGCCAGGCCATTAACTGTATTTAAGAGAGAGAATGATAAGTTCCTCATTAGAATTTTGGTATGGGTTCGAAAATTATGGGGATAAAGTTGGGCAGTGGGGCTGAGTGGGAAAATGGATTAGCTCTCGATTGAATGGTGGGGCAGACTCAATGGACATATGCAATCACAGATCAATAATTTATGTAGGTGAAAATTATGGGATGGTACAGTGATGGAACAATTAGTGCTGCTGCCTCCTCGATCTCGAGTTTGATCCTCTCCTGGTGTGCTATCGCTTTGAAGTTTTCACATTGATCCTACAGATTTTCTTCTTAGGTGCTCTAATTTTTTTTTCCATTATCTCTAACTTGTGCTGGTAAGTTAATTGGCTACTTTAAATAACTCTTCAATGGTTGTAAGCGATGAGATAATCGAATGGAGAATTGAGGGAGGAGTGAAATAGAATAAATCACAGAGGTAGACGGAAATAAGAAGGAGAAAAAGACCAAAGGATAACTCTTCTGGGAGCTGGCACAGTCCCAATGGACTAAATAGTCTCCTTGTTTCGTAGTAAGTGAGAGATGCAAGGATAACTCACTGCACTGTTTTTCCATCACCTCCCACTGCCAGCAGGAAAGCTGCTAGCATACAAAAGGATGGAGAAGGATATGTATCACCTTGAGCCACACTTTGCTTCGCCTTCCTTTCCAGAAAATGATTAGTGAGTTTGAGAATTCACATCTCCAGACTGAAGGACAATTTCTTTCTTTATGTGAGCTGATTCTCACATGGATCTTCCATTTTCATAAGACAAAACCGTGCATTTTTTTAACATCATGCCCTACATTTGTATTATTGCAGCATTATGTTGTTATTTTTACACTTTATGAACAATTATGCAGAGGCTATCTGGCCTAGATAGCACCAAAAAAATTATATGCACCCTCACTCAATATTTGTGACAGTTCATTGCAATTCTGCTTCAATTTCAACTGAATTGTCAGCTTCTCTTCAACTTCTGATGAAACACATCCTTGATTCTTTGTTCTAATTGAGTGACATAGTAGTGAATGTGAAAACGCCAGTGCCAGTATTCAGATTGACTGAAGTTCATGCTCAACTCCATCACCAAGAGTCTTTGCAGGAGATACCCATTTCAGATCACCTTTCTTTGTTAGTAGTGGGGGTCAGCTGCAGTCAGGAACAACTTCATCCAAGAGGTATGGTTGAAATCTGGAAAAAAAAACATAGAACTATAAGATATAGGAGGAGAAGCAGGCTATTTGGCCTGTTGAGTCCAGTCCATAATGCCATCATGAGCTGATCCATTCTCCCACTCAGCCCTACTCTCCAGCCTTCTTCCCATAACTTTTGACATTTCAGATAGCTTTCTACTCTCTTCCTTAAATGCCCCAATGATCTGAACTCCACACCCTAGCATTGTAACCAAATCCAGAGGTTAATCGCACTCTGACTGAAGAAATTCCTCTGCATTTCTGTTTTAAATGAGTTGCATTCAATCTTGAAGATAGGCCCCCTTGTCATAAACAGCTCATATCTTCCAGGTTAAAAATTGATGCAAAATACTCATTCAGTTCCTCTGCCATCTTCTCGTCTGCCATTATAATTCCTACTGTCACATTTTCTATTGCACCTATATCTACTTTTGTCTCTTTTTAAACATTTAATATACAACTTTTAGCATCTTTTTTGATATTATTTGCTTGCCTCCTTTCAGTTCTTTTTTTTTCTCCTTCCTGTTAATCTTCTTAGTTGCCTTTTGAATGTTTTTGAAAGCTTCGCTGCACTGGGTGAGTCACGTCTCCAGAATGGAGGACCATCGCCTTCCCAAGATCGTGTTATATGGCGAGCTCTCCACTGGCCACTGAGACAGAGGTGCACCAAAGAAGAGGTAAAAGGACTGCTTAAAGAAATCTCTTGGTGCCTGCCACATTGACCACCGCCAGTGGGCTGATATTGCCTCCAACCTTGCATCTTGGCGCCTCACAGTTCGCCGAGCAGCAATCTCCTTTGAAGAAGACCACAGAGCCCACCTCACTGACAAAAGACAAAGGAGGAAAAATCCAACACCCAACCCCAACCAACCAATTTTACCTTGCAACTGCTGCAACCGTGCCTGCCTGTCCCGCATCGGACTTGTCAGTCACCAACGAGCCTGCAGCAGACGTGGACATACCCCTCCATAAATCTTCGTCTGCGAAGCCAAGCCAAAGAAAAGAAGAAATCTTCCCAGTCTTCTATCTTCCCACTATTTTTTTCTTCCTTGAATAACCTTTGTTTTGCTTTTTCTTTGGCATTGACTTGTCTTGTCAGCCACAGTTGTGTTTATTTGCCATTCAAACAATTCTTCTTCTTTGGATTATACCTGTCCTGCTCTTCCCTTATTTGTCATAGAAACTTTAGCCATTGCTGCTCTGCTGTCCTCCCATCTTTCCAGTTAACTTCTGCCAGTTCCTCTTTCGTACCTCTGTAGCCCCCTTTATTCCACTGGTATATTGACACTTCCAATTTTACTTTCCCCCTCTCAAACTGCAGAGCAAATTCTATCATGTTACGATGACAGACCCCCCTTACCTTCAATTCCCTTAACAGTGCTGCTTCATTAAATGATACCAAATTCTGGACAGCCATTTTCCTGGTTGGCTCGCCACAAGCTGTTCTAAAGAAGCCATCTCGTAGGTATTCTACAAATTCTCTCTCATGTGAACCAGTCCTAAACTAGTTCTCCCAAACTACGTGCATGTTAAGATCTCCCATGACTACCATAATATTGACCTTCGGACATGCTCATTTGCTGTTGTAACTTGTTATCCACATTGTGTCTACTTTTTGAAAGTTTGTTTATAACTGCCATTTCTTAACTCAACCCACAATGATTATGTATCTTCCCATCCCATGCCACCTCTTTCTAATGATTTAATGTTATTCTTTATCAACAGAGCCACGCCATCCCCTTTATTAACCTGCCTATGCTTTTGATACTCTGTGCATACTTAAACATTCAGCTCCCACTGACATTCATCCTTTACCCATGACTCCATGATGGCTACAATATCATACCTGCCAATCTGTAGCTGGCCATCCACTTTATATTTTTATGCTGTGTGAAGCTTTGGAGGAGTGAGAAGTGAGATTGGACTGTGAATCAAAGAACTTTCCTGAAAATATACACATTGCATACATGTGCACTTCAGAATTAGAAGGGGGTTAAGTTAGGTTAAGTTAATAGTAATACATTCAAGTTTGATCCTGTTTTTATGTTTAAAGAAAATTAAAAGCAACTTTTGTTTAAGTAACCATTTGTCTTGGTGAATATCTATTGCTGCTGGGTTTTGGGGTCCTCTGGATCTGTAACAAAACCATTGTCTCTGGATGCTCTCCCTCTCTCTGAAGAATATTCTGCAACAGCTCAGAGAAATCCTGGACCCTAGTTCCCTAGAGGTAATACAGCATCTTCGAGTTTGTTTCTGTTGCAGAATCTCCTATCTGTTCCTAAACTATCAAGTGCTCTACGACTGCTGTTGTGCCTGACTTCACTATTCCATCCTGAGGCTGATCGGGAAGTTGGGAATTGACCTTGATTTTCCCTTTTGAAAATAAAGTGAAATTGCACAAAAAAATGTACACAGAGTCAAATTTCAATGCATTTGAAGATAAGAATGGCTGTTTCATTCCATAGAAAGGTTTTGACAAAATCTGATTCCACCAGATGTTGTACTCTAGATTTAAATAAATCTCTCTAAAAAAATAAATAAATTCAACCTGCAAGCCTTCCATACTTGTCAAAGAAAATAATTTCTTCCTCTTTGCTCTTGGCAAGGCCAATATTCACTTTGATTAGCCCTCTTCCGTCTTCCCTTCACATTCGCTGTTCCAAAGAAGAAAATTGCCTTTGACAATAGTTCTCCCACCCCTGATTGATTAGCCCTCAGTTACTAGATTTATCTCACTTCTCTTTCTTTTTTAAACATAGTGTAGTAATCTCTTCATCCCAACAGAATGATGTTCACCGATATGGACCAATTGATTTATTTCTCTCCTTTTTCTGTTTTGCTCCTCTGTTCCATACTTTTCAATTACCATTCCTCTGTTAACTGAGTAAAAACACAAAACTGTGGAAACTCACCAGGTCAAACAATATATAGCAAATATAAAGATACATAACCAATGTTTCAGGTCTGAGCTCTTCATCAAAGTATGAGCAAGGTATGGGGTTCTGGCAACCTGTGCTCCCCTACTCTATGTCAATTTATTCCTCTTATGAAGGCAGTTGTACCATACTCACTCAGTTTTTCTGCCATTCCCTCTGAATTTCAAGTTGTCCTTTTGGTTCCTAAATGACCTTACTAATCACTTCAATGACAGTTTACACATTATTTAATCACTGAAGATTTGAGGTACTATTTGAGGGTACTTTGTTCCATTATTCACAAATTGACTGAAATAATCCCTCATTGTTCTTGTTACTTCTTTCATAATTTCTATGAAAATACTATTCATCTAATTTTTGTTTGTATGACTTGCTATGAATTTTTTAGAGAGGGTTATTTAAATCTAGAGTACAACATCTGGTGGAATCAGATTCTATCAAAACCTTTCTATGGAATGAAACAGCCATTCTTATCTTCAAATGCACTGAAATTTGACTCTGTGTACAACACGAGGAAAACTCATGCAGGTCACGGGAGGATATACGAACAACTTACAGACACCAGTGGATTCCAATCTGGGTCACGGGTCAGGCTAACCACTCCCCTAACCGTGCCGCCCGTGAATTAGACCATGTAACAATATGCTCACATTGTTGAACTGGCAAATGAGCTGTTGGATTGTGAAATCTGGCTTCAAAAACTGTCAAAATGTAATGAAATACAGGTCTCAATAATAGGATCCAAAAAGCTATTGTTGTTGTCCAATTTCATCTGGTTCATACCTTCAGAGGAGGGAGATGCTATCCATTCCTGGGTTGGCCTTGGCCTACATGTGATAACAGAACCACCATTACCTCTCCCCTGTTCAGAGCAAGTAGGGATGGACAATAAATGTCAACAACTTCTGCATCATCTAACTGAATGAATGAACAAAAAAAAGACAAAAATAAATGACATAAAAGATCAAGTTTAAGATATTCAATTTTTCTTCTTTTGTTGCATCGTTTGCACATACTTTTAAATGTTCTTATAGCACTGAAGATGATACAGTCATCTGTCCTATATCTCTATGTATATTCTTTCATCCATTTCTCTCTCACATACCCATCAACTCCCCTCTCAGTTTCCTATCATTCAGCCAATAATACCACACAAAAGATTTTTTTTTTTAAATTGCATGTCTGTTCGAAGTATAACAGCTATTCTGAGAATTTTAATCGCATCTGTATCTGTTTCTCTCCAATGGTCTTGCTTTCCCCATTTCAAGTTAAGCCAGAGAAAACAAGCTATTTTCCATTTTGTCCATGCACACAGCAGATTTTTCCCATGAAATCAAACCAGTACAAGGATCTTAGCTTTTTCCATTTAACATGAAAATATAACTCTTTCCATGTTTGTAGAAATGTCATGAGATGTGCACTTACAACAAAATATAAATCCCAGTTAGAATCATCCTTTCAAGAAAGAAAATTAAAAGAAGAAAGACAATTTCATGTTGGAATTTTCACGTGACTTTTTTTGGAAGCCTCATCTCTTCTCTCTCAATCAGGAAGGGAACTGAACTGAGAGCAATACATTAGCATTGTCACAACATCCCCGTGAGCCATAAATCCCTCATTGTAACTGGTAGAATCAGGGAATCAGCAGATTCTCATTAATCTGCCAATAATAGCAATGGTGACTCTTCCATCCTGAAAGGTGGTTTTCAGTCCCAAGGTGCTTCAGGCTCCATGATTTAACATTGAGCTTTCTCAGGAATGAAATGTTCAATCATTAACGCACTCACTATCTGCCACATGAGTGGCATCATTTGCCTTGAAGAAACTCATATTGCAACAGATGGACCTGGATGATTCACTGTTGATGGATTCAACAACACTTCACATGTTTTGCAGATAATAGCAAAGCAACTATTCCATGATAACATCTTAGACACAGCTCTCATCTACTGATTGCTATGATGTTATGCAGCTTGCCAAGTTCAGTGTGGAAAATAATTCTGTCACGACATAAAGTCAGGGGAAAATTTATTCCCTTTTGGGGAATAACAAAGTACATTTGTGCCGATACAACGGTTAATCATTTTCAGCCTCTTCTTCGTATGAACCCATCAGGTCTGCTGTCAAAAATAAATACTGCTCTAAGACCAGATTAGTTTCTATTCAAATTGTAATAATGTGATTGAGTCCTTGTCACCCCCATCTTCATTTGAAAGTGGTTTTCAATTAAAAGCTGGAATTGGCCTTGTCTTTGTTCAACCAACAGCAGTCAATAATCCTGCTTGACATATTGTATATACTCATATAAATGTTGATATCATCCGAGTCTATTTTTGGCTCAAAAATATATATTGTGTGTTAAAGTCAGCCGAAGTCTCTCATTTCGGCCCTAGCCAGCCCCCATAGGGTGGGGCTCACGACACTTCCAACGACGCACATTGGAAGCTGGGTTCAAAAGTACCATCCATGTAATAGTCAACCGCATAAATTTAATGTTAAAAATATTTTCTACAAAATTGGACTTTCACATGAGTATATAGGATGCTTTTCATGTTGATATCACAGCCTTGCTATATAATTCCACCCGTTTGATTGAATATCTGCAGCCAAGTTGATTCTTGAGACCAGCCATTCTCAACCTATTTTTTTTTTGGTTATGGTCCCCTCAGAACTCTATTCAAAGGTTATGGGCTGATTCCCTGTGAAGCAGTCAATTTTGGGGTTTTTGGTACTTATATTCCACCAATTACATTTAAAAAAATTGTTACTTGAGGTGAAATGAAAACAAGACTTTTATTTTGAACATGTTTTGGCCTCCAGGACGATGAAAGGCTCATAATGAGAATGACTGCTCTTGACGAAGCATTACAACCACATTAGCATATTAAGATGGTGAATCATGGATAATTTCAACAGCAGTTTTAAAATCTCTAACATTAATGACTATTATGCTTTTAAAAACATGTCTGTTCAAGCATTATTCAAGGAAAATATAGTCTACAACTAGATCACTGAAATATGTCATGCCCTGAAAACCACATTCATTAATGAAATACACAAATGCTTTTTGCTTATACCTTAACAAATTTGGATTATATCCTTGTGCCTCCTATGTCCTGCTGAGTTTCTCAAGCACGTTTGTGCATTGCTCTGCAATCACAGTGTCTGCAGACCTTGCTGTTTAACTTCATTAATGAAATGAAACTTATGGAGTAGCATTGTTCAAAGTGGCAACCAAGTAACAAAGCTGTCATGTTAACTCAATTTTACTCTCCCCAAGGATGCTGCCCTTGCCACTGGCTACTTCCAGCATTCTTGTATTTCCAACTGCTCCTGCATTCTGCATCTCAAAGGCCCAGCAGTGTTCCTTTCTTCTTTCTCTTATATTCTCATTCACCACCTTCCTTCAGACACATCACTGGCAATGAAGAAACCTCTCAGAC